>NW_011888926.1:3123111-3151355 GCF_000151845.1 Pteropus vampyrus | reverse complement strand
GGTCCTGTTTGGCACCACTGGACTGCTTAGAACAAACCTCTCCGACCCACGTTGTGTCTTTAGTAACTGGGCTGGACGGTCTCTGCCTTGCTTCCCGCAGTGGGCACAGGAGTGAGGTTCCCATGCCAGGTGAAGCTCAGGGCTGGCCCTGGGCACAGAAGGCAAGGGGTCCACTTACCCAAAAATAAAGTCAAGAGCCCTGCAGGCAGGGAGGACGGGAGGCACATGTGATGGGGTCCAACCTGGAAGACTTCCTGGTAGAGGTGGTCTCCCCAGAAGAACTCTCCATTTCTGTTACAGTTCATGTCTGTTTCTTTGTCTCATGTCTTCTTTTGTTCTTGTTCTGGCCTTCTGTCTGCCCCTCCCTGTCTCCATCTCACTCCTCCAGATCCCAAGCTCTGCCCAATTCCCATGACCCCCAATGGGCACCTGGACCCCAATCTCCCACTGGGTGGACATCTGGGCCTTGCTGGAGCTGCAGCACCTGCCCCCCGCCTCTCGCTGCAGCCGGACCCTATGCTGGTGGCCCTGGGCTCTCGCAAGAGCAGTGTCATGTCACTGGGGAGGGCGAGCTACGACCAGCGCTCCCTGGTGAGTCCTTGTGGGGTGCTTTGGGTGGCTACTTCCTGCTGGGTATGTGCTGAGGGATTTTGGGAAGTGCCTGCCAGTTCAGCCTCAGACCGGTACCCAGGCTTAGGGCACCAGACTGTCCAGCCAGAACCAGGCAGGGGTGATGTCTCTTATATTTCTGAGTTCCCAGTATCAGAGCAGGACAGGACAACAAAGAATGATGAATGAATGAATGAATGAATGAATGAATGAGTGATGCCAGTGGGTCTGGTGTTGAGATTTGGGTTTTTATCTTGACAGCAGTGTGTAGGGGAAATAGCTGGGCTTGGGGGTCAGGTAGACCTGAGCTTGAATCCGGCCAGACACTTCTAAGTGACCATGAGTAAGTCACAGCCCCCTCTGAGCCTCAGTTTCCTTACCTGTAAAGAGGAAGATGGCCCTAACTGGCTGTGCCTTCCTCAAGGGAAGTGAGGTGGTCGGTGGAGATGGAACCACACTGTGGACACGCTCACGGGTCCACGGATGCAGATGGAGTGAGAGGCAGGGTGCGGAGAGGATCCCTGTTGTCTAGCTGGTTCTGTCACCCACTGGTCAGGCTGGCGGCCCTCTTAGGGCCCTCAGCAGGCATGCAGGCTGCCTTCAGTCACAGCCAGGAGTGTGTGGCGGGCCTTGACCTGAGCCCTGGGCTTCCTCCCAGTCCAGCTCTCGGAGCTCCTACTACGGGCCGTGGGGCCGCAGCGGGGCCTGGGCCAGCCGGCGCTCCAGCTGGAACAGCCTCAAGCACAAGCCGCCAACGGCTGAGCACGAATCCCTGCTCTCAGCGGAGCGCGGCGGCGGGGCCCGGGCCTGCGAGGGCGCCCGGGACGAGGGGCCACCACGGGCCGCGCCCCTGCACGCCCCGCACGCCCACCACGCGCATCATGGTCCTCCCTTGGCGCACCGTCACCGCCACCACCGCCGGACGCTCTCCCTCGACACCAGAGACTCGGTAGACCTGGCTGAGCTGGGGCCAGCCGTGGGCGCTCACCCCCGGGCGTCCTGGAGGGTGGCAGGCCCGGCCCCCGGGCACGAGGACTGCAACGGCAGGATGCCCAACATCGCCAAGGAGGTCTTCACCAAGATGGATGACCGCCGGGGCCACGGGGAGGACGAGGAGGAGGAGGTCGACTACGTGAGTGGGGCGGGCTCTAGGGGCTGGGCCAAGGATAGGAGGGGGCGGGGCTACGGGCGGGGCTGCAGCGGGAAGGCCGGGCCACAGCCGCCACTAAGGAGCGCAAGAGGGCATGGCGGAGGAGGACAGGGCTTCAGGCAACTGAGCTGCTCCTGGGAGAGCAGCCCTCTCAGCTGCCGTGGGTGGGGCGAGGGGTTCCGGTCTTGCTGGGAGGTTCAGAGGTCATCCAGTAGCCCCAGTTTGCTGGATGGCTGGAGTGGGCAGTGCTGACCCGCCCTCACCCTGTCTCGCTCTTGCCAGACTCTGTGCTTCCGTGTGCGCAAGATGATTGACGTTTACAAACCTGACTGGTGCGAGGTCCGCGAGGACTGGTCCGTCTACCTCTTCTCCCCTGAGAACAGGTGGGCAGGACCAGGTTTGGGGTGAGGTTAAACTAGGGTGTTGACGGTTCTGGGAGGGAGAGATTTCAGCAGAGCTAGGCAGGGCCATTGCGGGGGCAGCCCCCATACCCCAGAGGGCCCTACTGCCCTTGAGGGGCTGCAGGGGAGGGGGAGGGTTTGAGTGGGGACTTTCCTGGGCATCTCCTGTAATCTAGGCCAACCTGGTGCTGGGCGGATCCTCAAGTAGCCTGGGGTGCTGCCATCTGGAGGGAGCGTCAGAAGGCTTCCTGGGGGAGGAGGACTTTGGAGGCACACAGTGTTCTGTAGGCGAAGCGGGGTTTTGAAGAGGTGGAGGCTGGTCCAGGTGGAGGGAGCACTCTGAGGGAAGGCCTGGGGCTGAGGCTGAGGGTATTGGTGTTGCTGGAGGGCAGGGCTCAGGGATGTGGGGCAGCGTTTGTGCAGCCTTGAGTGCCAGGGCAAGGCAAGTGCCCTTCATCCTGTGGCTGCAGGAACCACCATGGGAGTGTGGTCAGGGGAGGAGGCTCCAGGTGGGTACCAGAGATGTAAAGTTGCCACCTGTTGTGTGGCCAGAGGAGAGAAGGGTCAGCTTCCTTGAGGTAATCCCGTCCCCATGTGTGCTTGGACCCTCTGCTTTCCTCCTGGATAGGGTGAGGGCAAAGCAGCACTCACGTGGCCCCTGCCCTCCCTGCCCAGGTTCCGGGTCCTGTGTCAGACCATCATCGCCCACAAGCTCTTTGATTATGTCGTCCTGGCATTCATTTTTCTCAACTGCATCACCATCGCCCTGGAGCGGCCTCAGATCGAGGCTGGCAGCACTGTGAGTGGCTGGGGCCTTCGGGCAAGGCAAGGGACAGGCAGAGGGGCAGGCCACCAGGGCCTGCTGTGAGACATAGTGCAGGGCTCAGGGGGCTAGGAGAGATTAGCAAGGCTGGTATCAGGGAGGAAGTTGAGGCAGGGAACTTGCCTCTGGGGAGGGGAACATCTCCTTGGGCTGCGAAGTGGCAGCCTCCCCTGGGTGCCCCTTGGCCGGAGGCAGAGGTGAGCCTGTGGCTAGGCAGTTCTGGGAGCCCCAGGCCCATGGTACTTCCTGGCTTTTACAGGAACGCATCTTCCTCACTGTGTCCAACTACATCTTCACAGCCATCTTCGTGGGCGAGATGACGCTAAAGGTAGTCCTGATTCACCTAAGGCCTCTCCCAGCCCCAGCTGGGAGGTGGGGCCTGGCCCTGGTCCAGCCCACCCTCAACCTGTCACTCACCTCATCAGCAACATTCCACAGGGGCCCCAAGGCCCGCGCCCCTGGGTGCCAGCTCCTGGGCTCCAGGGACCCAAGGGGGAGGGTGTCGGCCAGGTCTCTGCTGGCCAGGAGCTCACACCCGGCCAGAAAAACAGATGCAGGGAAGCGTTTACAGTGTAACCGAGGTACCTGCTGGAGGTGTGGAGACGCTTCCCAGAGATTGTGGCTTTGAATTAGGTTTGCCAGATGTGCGGGGAAGACGGACCCGGACAGGCCGTCGACCTGCGTTTCAGGGAGCGGCTCCCTGCGCCAGACCTGCTGGGTCCTCGCCTCTTGCCTCTAGATAGAGTGGCCGGCGCTTGTCCCCTGCCTGCCACTCCACCTGCTTGACTACGCCCACTAGGCATCGCCCCGCCCCATCCCCATAGCGGAGTCCGACTGACTCCGCCCATCGCCCCGCCCCCAGGTGGTCTCCTTGGGCCTGTATTTCGGAGAGCAGGCGTACCTGCGAAGCAGCTGGAACGTGCTGGATGGCTTCCTAGTCTTCGTGTCGATCATCGACATCGTAGTGTCCGTGGCCTCGGCTGGGGGAGCCAAGATCCTGGGGGTCCTCCGGGTCCTGCGGCTCTTGCGCACCCTACGACCTCTGCGGTGAGGCCTCCTCCCCTTTGATGGGAAAGCCCCTGCCCCAGGGTCTAACTGGACCCCTCACTCTTGCCCTCCTCTCCCACTCAATCCTCCCACTAGCAGGTGTCAGGTGTCAGGCAACAGCTGAGCAGGGTCAGGGACCAGACTGTGGGCGCTGCTTCTGGGGGAGGAGCCTGGAGGGTGTTAGTGTGTGTGTGTGTGTGTGTGTGTGTGTGTGTGTGTGTGCGCGCGCGCGCCAGAAGGCCAGGGCTGAAGGTGGCCTCCAGGACCACTACCCCCGGCTCTGTCTGTCCCTGTCTGGCTCACTGCTATCTTTGGGCCTCAGTCTCTAGACGGAGGTGTGGTGTGGTGTGGGCTCCAAAGGGGCGGGGTGAAGGCACAGTCCCATGCTGTGCATGGACATCTGGAGCCTGGGCGACTCTGGGCAGACTGGGTGGGGCTGTCTCCTGGCCTGGCAGGGGGCTAACGGTGCCCTTGCCTGCTCCCTGCCTGCAGTGTCATCAGCCGGGCGCCTGGCCTGAAGCTGGTGGTGGAGACGCTCATCTCCTCCCTCAAGCCCATTGGCAACATCGTCCTCATCTGCTGTGCCTTCTTCATCATCTTTGGCATCCTGGGGGTGCAGGTGAGGGGCACAGGCTGGCCAGGCAGTGGGGTGGGCTCTGCTGTCAGAAAAGAGGCTCCTCACTCCCGCCCAGCTCTCCCGACCTTGTGCCTGCCGACCTGGGGGCTCAGGTGGCCTTGGTGGAGCAGCCATGTCCCTGCCGGTGGTGAACTCTTGGTCCAGGAAGGGAGACAGACATGGCCTAAATGGCTGAGTGCAAATCAGGCTGGGTAAATGGGACCACAGGGGTCTGAGCTACACAGGAACATGAAGCTGGGCTGGGGACAATGGGAGAAGCACCCTGAAGGAGGTGGCCTTTGTACTGGGCCTTGAAGGAGAGGTGATTTTGACAGGTCACAGTGGGAAAAGGTGTTTCGGGGGAGGACGGGCACGTGTGTTGAGGTGAGCCAGGAGCTCTGGCTGGCATAGAGAGATGAGCTGAATGGTGGGCTGGACCAGGTAGGGAAAGATCTGGAATGGCAGCTAAGGAGTTGGGGCTTGGCTTCTCCAGGGTGGGGACTATGGGGATCTCTGACAGGCAGAGACTTGAGCTAACTCGGAGTTCGGTTTGGAGCCCAGCCTGGGAACAAGGTGGGCCTCAGGGCTGGACAGAGAAGAGGGGGCAGGTCATAAAGCATGACAAGAGTGGCCAGAGTGACCTGGCCTTCTGGGATCTGAGCTGCTGCTGAGGCCCTTCCTGTTTCTTGAGTATCTGAGCCCCGAGGCTGCTTTCTTGGTCTTGTGTTTGGGGCTGTCGCTGGAGAGGAGCCCTGGGCACAGGTGTCCTTTGGGGCTGCTGAGAGGTCCACAGTGGAGCTACTGGGGCAGGAGAGAATTGATGTGGATGCCACGTGGACAGTAGCCCTGCCCTTTCCAGGCAGTTGACATGAGAGGGCTTGGGTCCCTGGAGAGGGTCCCTTTACTTCTCTCCCTGTCCCCTGGAGATATGCAGGCAGCTTTTCCCTGTGGGGTCCCTGCCTAGACACCCAGAGCAAGTACTGGGGTCTGATCTTGGGTCCGTGGACAGCCCAGGAATCAGACAAGCAGGGTGGGAACCTTGGCTCTGCCACCTCCTAAACCTCAAGAGACTGAGAAAATTACCTGTCATGTCTCAGTTTCTTCACCTGTGAGATGGGATGAGCGTAGCCCCACCTCACGTTGGAGGACTTGGGAAGATCGTGTGGTCCAGTGCTTGGCCTGGAAGTGCCCCTTGAAGGGCAGTCCCTCTTCTGATTTGCACCGCACCCCACCCTCTGGGAGTGTTGGCAGGATGGTCACTCACCCTGTATCCCTTACCTCCAGCTCTTCAAGGGCAAGTTCTACCACTGTCTGGGTGTGGATACCCGAAACATCACCAACCGCTCTGACTGCGTGGCCGCCAACTACCGCTGGGTCCATCACAAGTACAACTTCGACAACCTGGGCCAGGTGAGCGCCACCCACCTTCCCCTGACCTGACCGCCCCCAGTGGGTGGGGTGACGGCTCTTCAGTGCCCACTGCCTGGGATTGTAGACCGGCTTCCGGTCCTGCCATGCCAAGGCTGACCCTGTGACCCTGTGACTTCTCCTTCCCAAGCCTTGGTTTCCTTTTCTATGAGGCAGGTAGGAAGAGCACTCAGTCTACAGGTGGCCTGAGGCTTGTGATCCCGAGTGCAGAGTCCAACAAGCACCTGGTGCTTTAGTAGACGTTGGTTCCTGGCCCTTATACCCCCACCCAGGGGACCCTGCCAGGAGTTATAGAGTCAGCCAGATGTGAGTGTGAATCCAAGCTCCGTCACTCACTGTAGGTGTGGCCGATCTGAGCCTCACTTTCCTAGTTTGTAAAATGATAATGTTACAGCCACTCTGCTCTCCTCTCCAGTCACAGGCAGGTCCTTGCCCATTTCCTGTCTCGCCCTTGGTCACTCCTCCTGGGGGGGGTGGGTCTGCCAGGCTGGGCCATCTGGGTAATGCCCCTTGTGGGAGCCCCCAGTTGGCTGCCTCCAAAGAGCCTCTGCTCCCCAAGTGCTCCTATTTCTTGAGGGGCCACCCAGGTGGCTAGGTATGACCAGGGGGCTGTGCCTTCCCCAGGTCAGACGGGGAGGGAGCCGGATCCAGGTCTGCATGGCCCGGGGCCTGTGCCCTGCCCCTGTGCTGGACCCTCCAGCTGGACCCGACTGCAGATCTCACTCTACATGGCCATGGGTGCCATTCCCCGTGCCCCCTGGAGATGAACTACGGGGCCGTGGAGGGGTAATAAGTGGCCAGGGGAAGGGGGTCGGGAACCAGGACATAGCCGCTCTCCTGTCTCCCCCAGATTCTCCAGATACAGTGCCTTTTCAAGTTAACAACACAAAGGTTGGCAAAACAGATGTTTTTAAAAAGATGCTTCAAGAGGCTGAAAGAAAGTCAGTGGGGGCCTTTTATAAACTTGCTCTTGACCCCTGACCCCAGCGCCGGGCCCCGGCTCCTGTGGAGCATCCCCAGCCCTTTCCGTTCTAAGCATGCTTGATTCCAGGCTGACACCCTGGGCCCCTAAGGAGGGTGTTCTCAGCACACAGAGGAGGTGACAGCATGGCACAGAGCCCTAGACTCCTCGCTGGGCCACTTCCCAGCTATGTTCCCTTCAGCAAGTTCCAGTCCCTCTCTGTGCTTCAGGGTCCTCATCTCCAAATGGGGCAGCGACAGCAGGTCTGTGGTTCCCGGTTTCAGGCTCCCTGCACTTCCGGCCTCTGTGATCCAAGGGCTCACGGGGACATTTGGCCCCTAGTGTCTAAGAGCTTCATATGCCAATCTGGCAAAGAGGCTCCTTCTGTGGCCCTGGTCCTGGGCCGGAGCCCTTTGTGGGCAGCCTTCAGCGCCGTGCCCAGCTGGGAGGGGAAAGAACAGGGCTGTGCCCTGGATGGATGAGAAGGGAGGCTGGGGCAGGGCCAGAGACCCATCCCAGAGCCGCATGGGCTGTGACCAATGACACGTTTGGCGTGGTGGAGGCACAGGAGAGAGGAGGCGTCGTCCAGAGTAGGGCATGTGACTGCCAATCAGCCTCTGCTGGTCCAGGACCCTCTGTGACCCCACTAACTTCCATCAGGCTTGGGCTCTGCAAGGATAGCACCAGTTCGAACCAGCTCAGAAAAACTTTATTGAGCACCTACTGCATGCGTGGCTCTGTGCGTCCTCTAGGACAAGCTCGTAGTCCTGGAGAAGGGACATGAGGATGCTTTTTGGCTGATGTCTGTGTAGGAGCCTTGGCTGGCTGTCTCTTGGGGATCACCTCTGTCTCAGAATCTCAAATTAGTGACAGTAACTATCACCATTTACAGACAAAGGAGCTGGGGCCCAGAGACATGGAAGGACTTGGCCTGAGTCACACAGCCAGTGAGTGGCAGAGCCCTGTGACCCCGGGCTCCTGACTACTCTTGTGAGCTCCTGTTTTCAGGTGTTCGAGGCAAGTTCAGAGTGATGGAGGCAGACCCTTTCATGTTTATCAGGAACTTTCCACTTTCAAGTCTTAGCTGACGCTCTCAGCCAACCTGGCAGGCAGCAACTTAAGTATTAGCTCCCTTCTGCAGGTAAGGGCGTAAAGGGTCGTCAGTTTTCTTGCAATTAATTTCACAGCTGAGACTGGAGCCCAGGACTCCTGATCCAGCGCTTGTTCTCCTGCAGCAATGCCTGCAGGGTAGATGGCAGGCGCATAGTGGGTCCTCAGAAAAGTTTCGTCGGTTGAAGGCACAGCTGTTCCCTCAATGTGGGGAAGGCCTCTTGTCCTTCTGCCTCCCAGGAGGGGCAGATGCAGCCTGAGCTGCCCTCGCCCATCATCCCCGAACCTTCTCCTCCCTGTGTCTTCCAGGCCCTGATGTCCCTCTTTGTTCTGGCCTCTAAGGATGGCTGGGTGAACATCATGTACAATGGGCTGGATGCCGTCGCTGTGGACCAGCAGGTGGGCGTGGCTGGGGCCGGGTCGGAGGGCCAGCGGGAGAGGGACAGACATTTCTGGGGCCTGGTGGTCTGTAACTGGTGTCACCAAGACCCACAACCCTAATGTCTCCCACTGTCAGCCACAGCCCACCCCTCACCATCCTCCACCAGTCGAGCCGCTCGCTGGAAAGTGAAAGTCATTGCTCCATGCGCTTTGACAAAGCCCTGTGCTCCGCAGGGAGAGCACCTCAAGCTGGCTCCTGGCTAGAGAGATGCGCAGCCTTGTGGGTGGAGAGCCAACCATCTGCAGGAGGAGGAGAGGGGCTGGGCCAGCTGGCAGAGGGACAGCAGGTGCAGGCCTGAGGAGAGAGTCATGAGCGGGGGGCTGGGGGTAGAAAGCGAGAGGAGGAGCAGCAGGAGGCAGGCAGAGCTGGGTGGTACGGAAGACCCTGCGTGTGTCATGGCAAGGGCTGGCGTTTATCTGAGGGCGTGCGAGTCAGCGAAGGTGTTACAACAAGGGAGCGACGCCTCCTGCGGGCTGCTGGGTGAGGATGGATTTGGGGGTGGGTAGGTAGATGGGGGTTGGGGGAGAAGATGGCCCTGATAGGAGGAGACCTAAGATCCCTCCGAGAGCAGGGGGCCCTTCTGGTGCTAGGCAGGAAATGAGAACATTTGGAGGCGTCTTCCTCCCCTTCTTAGTCTGTCCACCCCTCCTGCACGCACGCACGCGTGCGCGCGCACACACACACACACACACACACACACACACACACACACACACACACACGGGCTCCACCAGGGATGTGCTGGCTGCCTTGTTTCTGGATGGATAAATAACTGGACGGATGGAGAGGTGGACAGATGACTAAGTGGGTGGTGGGTGGGGGAGTGGGTGGGTAGGGGAGTGGATGGGTGGGTGAGAGGAAGGGAAGAAGACAGGTGGGTATGCGTTCAGGGGGCAGTGGCTGGAGCAGGAAAGGGGAAGGGCTCTCTTCCCCAGTCACAGTGCCTGTGCCAGGCCAGGGAGGGCACTTCCTACCTGCTTCCTTCTTCGAACCTCACGGCCTCCTAGGAGGCAACTCTGTCAGTTCCTCATTGCAGCGAGGCTTGGTGGGGTGGAGCACCCCCACCCCGGCGGGCCCTGCAGGGCCCGCTCAGCCTGCCTCAGCCCCATCTGGCTCCCTGCAGCCCGTGCCCAACCACAACCCCTGGATGCTGCTCTACTTCATCTCCTTCCTGCTCATCGTCAGCTTCTTCGTGCTCAACATGTTTGTGGGCGTCGTGGTGGAGAACTTCCACAAGTGCCGGCAGCACCAGGAGGCCGAGGAGGCCCGTCGGCGCGAGGAGAAGAGGCTGCGGCGCCTGGAAAAGAAGCGCCGGAGTGAGTGGGCGGCGCCCCGGCCCTGTGCCCCGGCCCTGCGCCCCGGCCTTAGGATATGGCGTCTGTGTCCCTGTCCCTGCCTCCTCCCCCAGTGCCTGCCTGTCCAGGTGATCTGAGCCCTATTGGTGTCCGTCTGGAGTCTGATGGTGACACCACTGCCAACCAAGTGGCTCAGTCCAGGCAGAAGGCAAAGGCAGAGCCTGGATGCCCGACCCCGAGCTGTGGGACCCCTGTCCTTCCCCCAGCGGGCCAGGAGCCCCTGCCGAAGGCACTTTGGTGGTGGGTGGGGAGAATCGGTGTCCTGACCTCTTTGCCACCCTCTCCCACATCTTACCCAGTTCCCTTGCGGTTCCCTGGCTGGGCAGAGAAGGGCTAACTCTGACTCCCAGGCCTGGATGAACCAACATCTCTCCCTCTTGCTTCCTCCCTCCCCTCTGCCTCTCCTTCCGCATTCTGCTCCTCCCTTGGCCACCCTCTGGTCTGTGCCATGCCCCCATGGACCCCCACAGAGGCCCAGCGGCTGCCCTACTATGCCACCTACTGTCCCACCCGGCTGCTCATCCACTCCATGTGCACCAGCCACTACCTGGACATCTTCATCACTTTCATCATCTGTCTCAATGTAGTCACCATGTCCCTGGAGCACTACAACCAGCCCGCGGTGAGCCCCAGCCCCGCCCCAGCCCAGAGTCCCTAGGGGGCGGGGCTCAGGAGCACCCCACCATAGGGGCTGGGTGGGGTAGGATCTGAGCATCTCTCCCATGTTGGGCCCTACGCCCAGGGAGCTCATGGCCTGGTAGGACAGATGAATGAGAGGGAAAGATCTGTCATTCCTGGTGTGTGGGGAGGTGACATTTGGGCCATGCCTTGAACATGGGTAGCAGTGTCTATGGCGTGTTTAATATGACTCTTTACAAGGCACACTACACAGATACTAACTCTCTCATCCTCACAGCCTAAGGTGGGGAAGGAGACTTTCTCCAGATTCTGTAGATGAAGAAACAGAGGGTCAGAGGTCAAATATACTGCCCCAGTTAGTCGACCAGTTAGTGGAGCCAGGACTGGAACTTTGATTTGCATGCAAAGCCTGCCCAAGTGGCCTCCACTGCTACCTAGTGGAGCCTATGGGAGGGGCATTGCAGGTGGCAGGACTGTTGGGGGCAAACACAGAGGTGGGAGAGGCTGACCAGTTCCCAGCTAGCTTTAGTGTGTGTGAGGGACGTATCAGGACAAGCACATTCCAGAGCTTCCACTTATCCAAGCTGGGGGCGGGGGGCGGGTAAGAAGAGAGAAGCGGAGGCTCCATGTGAGGAGTGAGTTATCTTATTTTAAATGTTAGGAGAGGGATGTTAGACGTGTAGGAAAAGGAAGGCACCCACGGGCAGAAAAGAACAGTAGTTGTAGAACTTCCAAATCAGCATAAAGAAATGGAATAATAACAGCTCGCATTTACCAAGCGTTTAAGTATATAGTCCAGTCAGGCACAGGACTGCCAGCTCATTTAGTTTATACTGCCACTTTCTGAGGCACGTACTGTTGTCATCCCCAATTTACTGATTGGAAAACTGAGTCCCAGAGAGGTCGAGTGACTTGCTCAAAGTCGTAGTGAACAGGAGTAAGTGCTGAGCCAGGATGCTAATCTCGGCAGTCTGGTTCTTAACCATGACCCTGACCATTACTCCACGCTGCCTCCAAAGGCGGGCATCTGGACCAAACATGCAGAAACAGGGAAAAGGAAAGAGCAGTGTGAAACAGAGCACGGTGAGTAAGAAGGAAGGAATAAAAGAAGACACGTAAATCGTTGCACTAAATGTGAAGCGATTAAATTCTCACCTTAAAAGGCAGAGACTTTCTGACTGGAGCAAACGGGGGCCAGGTCATGGGCTCTGGATCATGCTTCTCTTTACCCCCCCCATCCCACCCCACCCCGTAGTCCCTGGAGACAGCCCTCAAGTACTGCAACTACATGTTCACCACTGTCTTTGTGCTGGAGGCTGTGCTGAAGTTGGTAGCGTTTGGTCTGAGGCGCTTCTTCAAGGACCGGTGAGTGGCTGGGCCATGCTTGGGCAGCATGGGGGGTGGGCGAGCTGCCAGATGGGGAAGCAGTCCTGACCCCTGAGAAAGCCTGGCGCGACCGGAGGAAGGGAGCCAATAAGCGTCCAGGCATAAATGGCCAGGGGCCCCTCGGTGCTGCCTGTGGCTTTGAACAGGTTGTGATTATGGTCCCACCTGACGAGTGCAGGGCATTCCACCAAGTTTCATCAGCACAACTTCCGTGGGTCCTCCGCCCCGCAGTCAGAGTACGACACACCTCATGGTAGTCCTTAGAAGGGGACAAGTGAGGCTCAGAGAGGTTGGTGTGTAGCCCAAGGCCACACAGAGGGAGCAGTGGGCTCCAGATTCAGACCTAAAGTCAGAGCCCATTTGTCCTCCTCTGCAGGAGGCCAGAGATAATTATTTAGCCTGGTCAGTCCCTTGCTTGGGGAATCAGAGGCTGTCTGGGGACAGAGAGGGAGCTGGACCCAGTGAGGTCTGGAGGAGCCAGTTGGGAGGGTGGCCACACATCCCTGCCCTGTGGGCCACAGCTGGAGGGTGGAGAGCTGGGCAGCTCCTCCCAGCCGAGGCTTGTGCCTCTCGCCCTGCTTCCCACTCCTGCCCTGCTGTGTCTCCCGGGCAGGTGGAACCAGCTGGACCTGGCCATCGTACTGCTGTCGGTCATGGGCATCACACTGGAGGAGATCGAGATCAACGCGGCCCTGCCCATCAACCCCACCATCATCCGCATCATGCGCGTCCTGCGCATCGCCCGGGGTGAGGAGCGGGGCAGGGGTGGGGTGGCAGGGGGAGGGGACCCAGGGCCACGCGCTTCCTGCCAAGCAGGGAACAGAGCCAAGAGGAACTCGCGCCTGACGCACACTCGGCCCGTGTGTGCGCGCTCACGTGCGCTCGTCCACAGACCACCTGTCCAGCCCTCTGCACCCCGCCTCCCCGTCACACTGCGACCCACGCGGTCCCATCTCAGGCTGGGATGAGGGGAAGCGTGCGGCTGGGGAGACAGGGTTCCTCCCCGGCGTTGCTCCAACACCCGCCGGGGTTCCCAGGCCCCAAGGCTGCTTAAAACCTGTCGCGTCAGTGCTCGTCCAGGTGCCTCTCACTCTGCCACCTGCACCCGCCTGTTGCCTCCAGCTTCCGAGGTGGGGGTGGGGGACGCGGGGGGATGCGGAGAAGCTCAGCAGAATACCGCCTCGGTGAATTAGTGCTCACTCGGCACTTTTTATCCCTCTGTTTCCACTGGGTGTGCCCTCCTTCTCCGGGATGTTTTTAACCAACATGCCACCCATGCAGACCCCCATTCACTCTGCCGCTGTACCCACCTTCTGGTGGCGTGGCAGCGCAGAGCCATCCCCTTTGCTAACGTGCTCCTCCAATCCCACTTTTCTTCCATGTTGACACACGTGCACGCATATGGTCACGCACATCCTCACTGGCCCCGGGCTGAACGGGCCGGGCTGGGTCTCGCCCGCAGTGCTGAAGCTGTTGAAGATGGCCACGGGAATGCGGGCCCTGCTGGACACAGTGGTGCAAGCTCTGCCCCAGGTAGGAGACACTCTCTCCAGCAGCCCCTCCTGCCTGTCGGGGTCACGCTGGGCCCTGGAGACGTAGGCCCCAACTTCCTTTCTCCCTAAACCTACCCAGAGCCAGGGCCGAACCCCATCTCCAGAGAAGCAGTTTGAGCGGGGGGGCTGTGAGACGGAACAGGTCCCCTTGGCCTCTTTCTTTCTGATGCTACTAAGTGCTAGCCAGCCCTGCTCTCCACCAGGCCCTGGAGTGGCCCCTAGGAGCCCACATTCTGCCATTAGGAGTCACCAGGCTGGTGGAGAAGACAAGATGCCTTGGGGCCATGTGGCGAGGGGCCTACGGGGTGGGAGGTGGGGGGCCCTGATGGAAACTGGGGAAATCAGGGAGGGTGACCTTGTAGGGCGGCTTGGCAGAAGGAGGTGGTAATGTGGATTGAGAGGTTCAGATGTGACATTCTAGGAGGAGACAGAATGAGTGGAGACCCTGGGAAGTTAGGACAGCTGTCCTTGCCGTCCGCAGCTGCACTGGTCAGCAGCGGAAGGGAGGTGGGGTCAGGGCCACAGAGGGTGCGTCTTTCCTTCTGGGAATTCTGTAGTCCAGCTGTCCCTCCGCCACTCACCTTACTACTTAAGCCTCCCCTCACGGTGGCCTCTGCTCTGAGGTGAGCCTCATGCACATTCATTTATTCATTATGACTCATCTAGTCTTAAGAAACTTTAGGCACCTTAAAATAAAAGGCACAGACACAGCACACTAAAATGGGGACCGAAGATTAACAGCTCAGGGAAGGCGAAAACGAAGCCAATGCTGGCAGCGCCCTGGGCTAGGGACGTTAGTGAGTTCTGTTCTCCAGTTTGGGGTGCGCTTCCCAGCAGCCGGTTCCAGAGGGGAATCGACATGGCTGTCATCAGGTCTGGGTTGAAAGCGGGGATGTTCATTCCTAGAGATGTATTTTTCCTAACGTTCAATCCTTGCAGAGGAATTTGCCCCATGGGAGATGGGGGTGAGTGCTGGGCTTGGGGGTTGTGCAGACAGGAAGTGGGTGGAGCCCAGACTCAAGACACCCTGCCTGGGGCCAAAGCCTGGTCTCCAGAGCGACCCCGGCATGTGACTCAACTTCTCCTGCCTGGGTTTCCTTGCCTGCGAAAAGGGGGTTGATAACAGTGCTTATCTCAAAAAGATGTTTTGAGATTTAAAATAGTAAAAACTTATAAAGCTCCGAACGGGACCTGGGTGCCATATAAGAATCTATTGACGTTGGGGATGGGGGTGGCGAGTGTGTGTTCCCAGCCACACTGGCCTCCTTTTCCCCTCCCTTTCGCCTAGTTCTGACCCCTGGGCATCCGTGGGTGGCTCCTCAGGCTAACCCTGAATTGGCACAGGGCACATGGAGGTCCCAGGTTCAAGTAGGAGACTCACGATAGCGATGACAATTATGTCAGCACTTTAAGAGACGCAAATGCCAAGTGCCATGTGGCATAGCAGGGGGCTTACCCCTCAAAATCTATTAGCTGACCCTGGACATTTCCTCGGTTCTCTGTAAAGTGCTATAGGAATGAAACTTGAGCCTCTTTCTTCTAGGCTCTGCCCCACTCAGAGGGAGGAGGCACTGGGGCAATCCGTCTCGGGGAGGTGACCAGTACCCTGGGTTTTGAGAGGTGGGAAGGAGGCAGTTACCAGGCAAAGACAGGGAGAGGTTCTTCTCTGCAGAGGAACAGAATATGCAAATGGCTTTGTTTACCCTGTGGTTGGAATCAGGTTGGAAGGTCAGGCTGGGGCTTTGAGGGGGATGCGGTCTGCAGGGCTGGGTCACACCGTTTTATGCCAGGACAGCCAAATTGGGCTTCGTCCTGCAGGCAGTGGGCACCACGGGGGCTTCTGGACAAGGGCGGTCTCAACCTTTCAGGGGGTTGCTCTGGTGACTGAGAGGAGAGTGGACTGGAGGGAGAGGCTGGAGGCGGGGAGGTGGCCAAGGTGGACGCTGGGTAAGAAACTGCTGACCTGGGCCTGCCAAGGGCGGGAAGCTGAGCCGAGGACCCAGGCTACGCCTGATGCCCTCGGCTGCCGGGGCCTCACGCCTGGCCTCCTAGGTGCTCAGTAATTGCTTGTTTCATTAATGAACGAGCGTCATTTAATTAGTCAGACACTGTCAGTGTGATTGTAGAGCAGCTCGGAAGGAGACTCTCCTCTGGAGCGGAGAAACACGGGAGGCTGTGATTAACGCGGTTTACTTTTCAACAGTCGACGTGAACGGCTTCCGATTCCATTTGTGCAGGTCTTCTGAGGTGTCTAGCAGATATCTCATTTCTAGGGCAAGAATGTGTTTGAGCCTTATCTTATCCATAACACGAGTTAAAGGCGGTCTCTGGCATATGGATAGATTTGAAATAGGTTTAGAATCTGGGACAGTGTCCTCCCACAGGAGCTGTGGGATGGGGGTGGCCGGGTTTGCAGGAGGCTTCGGGGGCCCTCAGTCCTGCTCGATTCCTGTATTCACTCCTCTCTGTAGCCAGGCTCCATGCTGGCTCAAGGAAGCAGAATTGACTTCATCTAGCTGTGTTCCCGCCCTCGAGGACTTCCCAGACCAGCAGGGACAGTGGCAGGGACACACCAGTTACGTTCACACTGTCAGACTGCATCCCAGTCTGCCTGGAGGAATCTAGGCAGGCTTCGTGGAGGAGGTGGCATTATTGCTGAGACTTTCTTCCCTCCCTCTCTGCATCCGTCTGTGGGATGACACTAACCATGCACAGGTGCGTGGGGTATCATTGTGTGCATGGACTGTCAGGCCAATCCCAGTCCCACCACGCACGAATGCTGTGACCCTGGGCAAGGTACCTCATCTCAGTATGTCACGTTCTTCATCTGAAGAATGGGGGTAAAAGAGTTCACAGATCATCGTGTGGAGTAAGCGAGCTGATGACTGTGAAGTGCTTGAACCCAGACCGCTCACGGTAAAGGCTTCACGAGTGTTTTATTATTACCCTGTGCCCTGTGCTGGGCCAGCCTGCCCTCAAGGGGGTCGCGAGGCAGGTGGCAGACAGGGACTCAGAGTCTGGCGAAGTGCTACAGCTGTCCCAACCCTCAGGCCGGCCCTTTGCCTGGAGCCTGCCCGCCAGCGCCCTTCCTCCACCCCGCCCCTGCCAGCCCAGCCCCACCTCTGTCCCCACAGGTGGGCAACCTGGGCCTCCTCTTCATGCTGCTCTTCTTCATCTATGCCGCCCTGGGGGTGGAGCTCTTTGGGAAGCTGGGTGAGTGACTCCCCGAGCAGGCCTGCGGTGGGGAGGAGCAGGTCTGGAAGAGGGCCATGGGTCGGGGGAGGCCTGAGACTGCAGCCCCCCATCCCCCGATTGTCACATCAGGTCTTTGTGCTGGGGAGGTGCCCTAAGCGGGCCATGGGTGACGGGCGGCTCTCGGCCATCCGCACCCCATCCAAATGAGTAGGAACTTTTGAGAGATGCTAGCTTGGGTCCATGTGCACACCCCAGGCCTATGCCAGGGACCCCGGCTTGGAGCCCCCCACAGCTGTCAGATCCTTGGGTGCCCCTCTAGCCTCATGAGCCAGTGTCTGCCCTGGGCTGGCCCCCGCCCTGCAAGCAGAACGGCCAGGGCACAAGCCAAGGACAACACAGGGTTGGCTCCAGAAAGCAGGCTCCCTTGGGGGCCGGCCCTCGCCCACCCCCATCCGTCTGGAACCAGTACATGGGTGCAGGGAGGGGCCAGGCTCCCCTGAGTCTGAGCCCCAGCTTATGTGCCACCTCCCTGAGCCTCAGTTTCTCCATCCATGGCTGAGCGCCATCCTCATGCACCTCCGAGGGTTGTGGATGGGACTCTGAGAAGAGGCCGGCGGGCAGTGCAGGGGGCCGGGCAGGGGGCCGGGCAGGGGGCCGGGCAGGGGGCCGGCTGACCTCCGCTCTGCTTTCAGTCTGCAATGACGAGAACCCGTGCGAGGGCATGAGCCGGCACGCCACCTTCGAGAACTTCGGCATGGCCTTCCTCACGCTCTTCCAGGTCTCCACTGGCGACAACTGGAATGGGATCATGAAGGTACTCACGGGTAGGCTGGGGAGGGAGAACTCAGTCTGGGTCCTGAGACAGGGCTGGTCAAAGCCCCACCCCGCCCTCCGCCTGCCCAGCACCCTACTGCACAGGGGACAGGAGAGCAGGGACCCCCTGCCTGGGACTGGGGAGCACGGTGGGTGCCGATGAGGCCAGAACGGGCTCTCTGTCTACCCCTAAATGCTGGGTAGTGCTCAGATCAGTGCTCAGGTGCCAGGGGATACAACTCCACCCAGCGCCAGAGGGGACTTGGGGCCCATAGCCCGGGGCAGGGGCTTCGGTCATCCGGTGAGGCCCCTGGCTCTGGCCCACATCTGGCCTGGGCAGGGCGGGAAGGAGGCCTCGGAGGGCAGAGGCAAGGCCTGTGCCTTGAGCCCCGGGGCCCTCACTGGCCTCCCCGGGCGCAGGACACGCTGCGGGACTGCACCCACGACGAGCGCAGCTGCCTGAGCGGCCTGCACTTCGTGTCGCCGCTGTACTTCGTCAGCTTCGTGCTCACGGCCCAGTTCGTGCTCATCAATGTGGTGGTGGCCGTGCTCATGAAGCACCTGGACGACAGCAACAAGGAGGCCCAGGAGGACGCCGAGATGGACGCCGAGCTCGAGCTCGAGATGGCTCAGGGCCTGGGCCCTGGCTCGAGGCCGCCCGCCAGCTCCCCAGGGGCACCCGGCCGAGGGCCGGGAGGGGCGGGCGGTGGGGGCGACCCCGAAGGCCGCCTGTGCCGACGCTGCTACTCTCCAGCCCAGGTGGGCAGGGGTCGCGGAGGGCACTAGGGTCCCCGAGGGTGGGACCTTGTGGCTGCCACCCTTGCGGCTGTCTTTTGGGGCCCCGTGCTGCTCAGCTCCATGAAGGAGCGACCCCGTGATGAGGGGCTTGGGCCCAGGCCACGGGTGCAGAGAACCACGGGGAGGGCAGCTGTGCCCCGCCCACCCCACAGTCCCCTACCCAGCGATAATCCCACCTGTGCCTGCCCGTCCTGTCCGCCTAGGAGAACTTGTGGCTGGACAGCGTCTCTTTAATCATCAAGGACTCGTTGGAGGGGGAGCTGACTATCATCGACAACCTGTCCGGTTCCATCTTTCACCACTACTCCTCGCCGGCCGGCTGCGGGAAGTGTCACCATGACAAGCAAGAGGTGAGGCTGGCGCCTCAAGGTGGGCCAGCCTGAGGGTAGACCCAGCTCCCGGCAGAGACCTGGCCTGCCAGCTTGGCCCACACTGGTCAGCCTCCAGGGGCCTTGGCGTGTGGGCAAGTGGACCAGCTTTGGGGTTCATGGCCCTCAGCAACTCGCCTGCCCTTGGCCCAGCCCAGGCCTGGCACTCTGCTGACTGTGACACCATTGTGTCCCCCGCATCAGGCAGGTCCTCCAGCCCAGAGTGAGCATGCCATTCATGCTCAGCAGATCTCTGGACCTCTCTGACCACTGCCCTGTGTCCTGGGGACTAGGTCTGCCCCATCCCAGCCCCACGGGTGACTTGAGGCTCTCACCTCTCCCTGCAGGTTCAGCTGGCCGAGACAGAGGCCTTCTCCTTGAACTCAGACAGGTCCTCATCCATCCTGCTAGGTGATGACCTGAGTCTTGAGGACCCCACAGCCTGCCCGCTTGGCCCCAAAGACAGCAAGGTGAACTGCCCTGGTGGGCTGCCGGGCAAGTGGGTCTGTCCTTGCAGGCTGGCCTCCGCCTGTCCAGACAGAGCACTGCTTATCCCCAGGGCGCCATTTAAGTGGCACCTGCTGTGTGCAGGCTCTCATCTCTTGTTAGTCAGATGAAGGCAGTGGGGCTGCTCAGAGAGGTGGAGTGATTTACCTGAAGTCACAGAGCCCAGCCAAGACCCCAAGTATGACATCCAGTGGTCTCAGCCTTTCCTTGTCGCTCTATTTTTTTTTTTTTTTAAATTCATATAAGAAGACCCTGCACTGCCCTCAGAGTCAGGAAGGGATTGAACAGGAAACTGTGACCTGCCTGGGACATCAGAGAGGCTTTCTGAAGGTGGGGCCCTTTCACCTGGGTTTTGGAAGCTGACAGTTGTTGGCCAGGTGGACAAGGCGAGGAGAAGGCCATCGGAGGCAGCGAGGGCGGCCTGAGCAAAGGGCTGTGGTACAGGGGAATGAAGGCAGCTGTGGCGGCCTTGGCCTCTGCCCCGCTCTCCGCTGTTCTAACCCCTGTACCTCCCTTTACCTGCAGGGCGAGCCAGACCCACCTGAGCCCATGCGTGTGGGGGACCTGGATGAATGCTTCTTCCCCTTGTCCAACACGGCTGTGTCCTCGGGTCCAGAGAACTTCCTGTGTGAGATGGAGACGATCTCGTTCAACCCCGTGCGGTCCTGGCTGAAACGTGAGAGCAGCCAAGGTGAGAGGCACCTCGCCAGCTCCCCACAGCCCTGACCTCGGCGTCTCCTTCAGAGCGGGGAGCTCGTTCGCTTTTTCCTTAGTCTTTTCTCCTAGACTATTATATTGAGTCTGGAAAGAACCAGGTGAGTAACTGACAATAAAAGATAGGAATCTCAGGCCTGACATAAAAATGGTAGAAGGTCAAGAGCCACATCATACAGAGAGAATTATATTATAAACCTGAGCTAAGGGAGGCTTCATGCTGAGCCTCCCGGGAGCTATAGTGAAAAGGGAAACAGGTTGGCATACACAAAAGCTGCCAAATTACTGAGGTGTTTTTCTAGAGCTGAATTTGAAAGGCGCGGATCCCATAGATCTTCACACGAGGTGATGTTAAACAATGGAAAGCCCGTTGACAATAGCCCTTTAGTAAAATGTCCTGACATTCATCCTTCGGCCCTACCCTTGGTATCCTATGTTTGTGCTTTGGACTCGTGGCTGCGCTGTGGGCATGAAGACAGAGGACTGAGCTGGTCTGCACGTCACTAGAGCTCACCTTCGTTTCCAGTTCTCTTGGATGGTGACAGGACTCTGGTTTCATGACACTGGCTGGGACAGAGAGATGAGCTCAGCAGAACGGGGACCCCCAAGACCCTGAGGCCAACCCAGTACTCTTCTGGGAGGCCTGGCACTGAACACCTTCAGGAGCTGGGGGTGGAGTGACTTTTGCAAGGATACTGTTTACCGCCAATGGCCTCTGCATTGGACCTGGTGGCTGAAGTGCTAAGGTCCAAGACTTCCTGAAGGAAAAGTCAAGGTGCAGGACCCAAGAGCCATTCTGATATTCTGATAGACTGAATTCTCATCTCTTTTTGTTAATCATTCATTTGCATTTTCCCTAAATAATGAGATGTCATAGGAGACCTTCACCTGGGGACGTTCCAGCTGTCCTGCCACATTGAGTACATACTCCCCAATTCCTTCATCCCATTCTCACCCTGCAAGGCACTGAGGGGACCGTAGGCAGAGGCTGCTGGCTACTGCCCACTGCCTGGCCCTCATTTTCCCTGCCCTGTCCTTGGCCCTCTCTACCCCCAGTGGAGCAGACCAGACAGATCCAGCAGTATTCTGTCTGCTCTGCCCAGAGCAGTGCCTACCCTACCTGCTGTCTAGAGGGGCCCCAGGCCTGGCTGGACCCCACGGGGTGTCAGGCCCTGGGGCGTGGCGCTCATAGCCAGCATCCGTTGTGCTCCCGGCACTGGGCTGGTTCCGGGGCACCAAGGCTCAGGGAGGGAGCCTACAATTTCACAGTCAGTTTGTTAGGTAGCCCCCTCTCCGCCAGCCTGCTTCCCAGCTTCTCTCCTCTCTCCCCAGCAGCACCCCCAAATCCCTTCTCCCTGGAGGCCTCCAACCCGCTTCTGCCCATGCCAGCAGAGTTCTTCCACCCCGCTGTGTCCGCCAGCCAGCAAGGGCAGGAGAAGGGTGCTGGCGTCGGCGCCCTCCCCAAGATAGCCCTGCAGGGCTCCTGGGCATCCCTGCGCTCACCCAGCGTCAACTGCACCCTGCTCCGGCAGGTATGATACCCCCTTGGTCCCCCCTGCTGGGGGACATCCGAGCGGGACCTTGGAGTCCCACGCAGAGGTGGAGGGGCAGGTCTGGCGGGTGGGAGGTCTCATCCTGCAGGGCCCTGTACTGGATTGGCCAGGGCTACCCCCTGGGCACATAGAGGGCCTCCTGGGGGAGGCAGGGCTGGGCCCAGGGCTCTTGCAGGCATTTGTTCATTCCGTAGCCATCGACCTCAGCTGTGTGCCAGGCTGTGTGTCAGTCTGTGTACAAAGCTCGAGGCTACAGCAGCTACGGAATGCAGAATCCCCGCCCCTGGGGCTCACAGTTTGTTTGCAGTGTGTGTGGCAGGGCTGCGAGAGGAGAGCTGATAAGCCAGAATAAATGCATAAAAAGCGTAGTCGATTCGATAGTGATACACGCGGGGGAGAAAATTGCACGGGGTAGGGGCTATGGGGGCGCATGGGTGCTAACGGCTCGGGTGGAGGGGCTGGGAAGGCCCTGAGGGGGCAGCAGGCAGAGCAGAGGTGGGGGCGGGGGTGAGGATGGTGAGAAGTGAGGTCCCGGAGGGCTGCGGCGGGCCCTCGGGCCCAGCGTTGACTGGGTTCAGTAGGATGACCTTGGCTGCCCCCTGAGGACCAGAGAGCAGGATGGGCTGGGGAGCCGAGTTGGAGGCCACTGCAGTGATTGTCATGAGAGCCACCCAGAAGCTCAGCTAGGTGGTGGCATAGCAGAGGGGAGAAGCCCAGGGACACTGGCTGTGTCGTGAAGGGAGTTCCTCGGAGGGCTGCATGTTCTTGCGTGTTGCTGGGGTGGAGCGGCTGCAGGAGGAGCAGGGCGGGGGGACACCAGGTGGCTCCCACACTTCTTGTCTCCTCTAAGGCCATGGGGAGTGACACGTCGCTGGAGGCCAGCCGCAGCAGCTCAGCAGGAAGCCTGCAGACCACGCTGGAGGACAGCCTGACCCTGAGTGACAGTCCCAGGCGTGCCCTGGGGCTGCCCGCACCCACTCCAGGCCCCAGGGCTGGCCTGTCACCTGCTGCCCGCCGCCGCCTCAGCCTGCGGGGCCGGGGCCTGTTCAGCCGTCGTGGGCTGCAGGCCCACCAGCGCAGCCACAGCAGTGGGGGCTCCACCAGCCCGGGCTGCACCCACCACGACTCCATGGACCCCTCGGACGAGGAGGGCACGGGCCGGGGTGGCGCAGGTGGCGGAGGCGCTGGCAGCGAGCACTCGGAGACCCTCAGCAGCCTCTCGCTCACCTCCCTGTTCTGCCCGCCGCCTGCACCGCCTGGGCTCCCGCCTGCCAGGAGGTTTAGCAGCACCAGCAGCCTGGCCGCTGGCCCCGGCCGCCCCCGCACCTCCACCCGGCCCCGCAGCCTGGCCCGGAGCCCCTCCTGGGCTGCAGACCGCAGCAAGGACCTGCCGGGCCCAGCCGAGCCCCCGGGAGAGCTGCAGCCCGGAGACGCTGCGAGCAAGAGGAAGAGATGAGGGCCGCAGGGGCCAGTGCCGCCGGCCGCCCCGTCTCACCTTCTTTACCTCAGGAGCCAGGGGGCAGACAGCAATACTTGGTCCACAGCCCGGGTGCCATGCGGGGCCAAACCTGCGCCAGACGCAGACAGCGCTGTGGAGCCGGGTCTGGGTGGGCCGAGGCCCAGATGAGGCCCAGATGTGGCCCAGCCGTGGTCCTTCCCGTGCAGATACATGTGTGTATATATATATATATATATGCATATATAGAGAGAGACAGACATATATATTTATTTATTTTTTTTACTGAGAGCTTATGACTTCCAGAAAGTGCTAATGGTGGGGAGTGTGGGCTGGGGCCCAGATGGGGCTTTGCTTGATGCTTAGGACCCAGGCCAGACGCCCCCCCCCCTCCCAGGGGCTGATGGTCCTGCTGGGGCGTTGGCACCTGTGCTCTTTGGTGTCTCCCCTGGACTGGGAGTGGCTTGGAGAGGACCCTCAGACCTCTGAGGGTCCCGTGGCCAGGAGGGTAGGCCAGAAAAAGAGATGGGATTCAGGGTGCGTTTTTTTTTCGCTTTTAAAGAAGAAATGCTGCTAAGTTCCCGCCCCGTCTACCCCCAAGTATTGGGTTGTCTGTCCTGTTGTTTCTGACTGTTTAGTTGTGTGAACAGTCTTTTGTAGATGCCCAGAGTCCACAAACTCTTAGTCAACCAGTTAGATGTATTTCTTTAGAAAAATCAGGGGTGATAGTCTTATTTTGTTAAGGCTGGGGTGGGGGTGGAGGGCAGCTCCCGTGGACACTTCCTGGGGTAGAGGGGTCTGCTGTGGCCTTGTTCCCCGGAAGCTGAGGGCAGGAATTGAGGCATCAGGAGAGAGAGGAAAGTGAAGGGGGTTGAGCAGGCTGCGAGATGCTTGCAAGGTCAAGAGTACGGGCCTAGTCTGTGCTGGCTGTGGCATTTTACCCTCTAGGCAGGCCCTGAGCCACAGTCCAGGAGGTCGTGCTCCCCTCTGCCCTCTGAGCAGCACTGACCCCCTCCAATGGAGTTCAGGGTAAAAGCAGATCTGATAGGGTTCTGAGCGGGAGTGGGGCGCCCGCCTGGGCTCTGGGACCAGCCGCCACCGCCCCAGCTCCCTCACACTCGTCGCCTGGAGACCAGCGTCCTCCCACCTTCCTACCCCTGCCTGTCTCATTCCCGTGACTTTTCCAAAGCTGCAGATCAGGTTTCACTATAGCTTCCCAAATGGGTTTGCAAAGGGGTACTTTTTACTTGAATAGTTATGTATTTACTAGGAAAAAACAGTACACCGAACCCATCATTTCACAGACAGACATATTGCTTAGGTCAAGTTAAAAGTGAGTGGCTGATCAGTTTGAAGAAGAGGATCGGGGACGTGGTGGCAGAGTCGTGGGAAATGCCTCAAGTTTGGGACACACTGCACTTCAGCAATAACCAGGCCCTTTGCCTCTGAGCTCTCAGATGGTTCGATTGGGCCCCGCCGAGGGGGCCTCAGCCTTGTTCCCAAACACTGACCTTAACGAACTTGGCTTCAGGCCCGACTGGCAAGTGGTGGTTGGGGGCTGCTCGGATGGGCTCTGGGTGTCTTCCAGGCCAGCACAGGGACCCTTGGGGCCTGAGCAGGGCAAGGAGGTAATGAGTAACTTAAGCTCAGTGGCCTGCGAAGTCCTTCCTTTAAGAGCTGGTGGTCAGGCCCACTTTACATGTCAGGAAACTCAGGCCTGGAGAGGCACAGTGTGGCCAGCCCAGGGTCACTCATGGCCCTGGCAGCAAAGAGGCTGGGGCACTGCCAGGAGCCAGCACCTGAGTACCTAGGATGCGAAAAAGCGGCCTGTGTTCAAAACGGGTGGGTTCAGAAGGCAGAGCCCGGCCGCGGGCCTCTGCGGTACCGTGGAATTGGGCCAGCATGGCCGTCAGGCCCCTGGAGCCTCCCTCTCCTCGCCCCCAAATGTGGACGGTGGGTCTCGGTGAGGAAACTGAGGCACTGCCCAAGCACTGGGCCCCCTCCCAGGACGGCAGCCTCTATCCAGGGCGAGAGATCACCTGGGTCCTCAGCCGGGCCCTCCCCGCCAGGGAGCAGGTGTACCTGGGGTCTTGTCACCTCCTGCCCCAGGCGGCCCCATACCTGGTGGGAGATAGTGGGCACGAGTCCCAAGCTGATACTCCAGGGGGTGTGGGACCGGCCTCCCTTGCTGTGCCGATTGTTTCATTTTGGGGCGCTCATCTGGGGAAAGAGGGCACAAGTAGTCCTGTCCGTCTCTGCTGGCCTTTCCCACCAGCACCTCGGGGGCCCCGCAGTCGCAGTTAGAGGGGAGCAGCCTACACGTTAGGGACACGCGAGCCGGAGCCTGGAAGAGGGGTGGTGGGACCTGGGAGGACCACATGGAGGACTCGACTGGACTAACTTGGTTTGGGTTCAAGGGGACGGCATCTGACACCGGTCAGCAGCTTCCATTTTCTGGGCCCTGGCGCCGTCCTGTTTAATTAACTGTCACCCTGCATGGTGCCTGGAGTGGCGTGCACTGCTTGCTGCTCCTCGCACAGACCAGGGAAGTGACTTCCCTTGCGTCACCGGGTTATAAGTGGCTGGGCAAGGAACACATCTCGGGTGTGTCTGACACAAAGCCATTCCTTTACTCTGAACCTTGTGGCCCCAAACCAAGCCAACCTGTACGGAGGGCCATCTGGGCCAAGGGGCTGGCCTGAGCAGACGTGCCTTGGCAGGACAGAGCAGGGCGTGTCTAGAGGTGGTACTAGCTGAGCCGAGAGGAGATCAGCTTTGCCTGGGGAATTGTGGGAGATGGGTCTGGTTCCTGGAGGGACCCAAATGCATGTGACCTTCCTGGTACAGGGGATGCGGGACAGGGAAGCAGTGATTGGCTGGCCAGGAAGAAGCGGAAGTGGAGAAGTGTTGGGTGAATGGTCCCTCTGCCCTTTCTCATCCTACAGCCTGTCCGTCACAAAAGCACAAACTTATCCTAATCCACATGGGCCTGGCCCTGAGGATAGTGGGGACCCTAGTGCGGGTCACCCCAAGCCGTCTGTTTGCAGGGCCCTGCAGAGTGGTGGCTGGCAGGCACCTCATCATCTGCACAGATGGATTCAAGACCAGCTGAGGCTGTGGCCTACCCCAGCCAACACCTCTTCCTGTCCCCTGCCTGGCCTTCTCCTGCACCTGGCAGCCCCCTAAAAGATGAAGCGTGCACGGTATCAACCTGTCTGCCTGTCTTCCCCCCAGATCCTCCCCCTGGAGCTTTCTGTTTCCAGGGCCGCCTCCGGCCCCCTTTACTGCGCCGCGTAAGGGCTCGAGGTCTTAGGAGCCGCTACTTAGCCCAGATACACATACTGTTTTTGTCTTAGTGTAATAATCAGTGTTCCTGGCTGGCTGGGGCTGGCCCGAGGCCTGGGGAGGAGGCAGAGGCTGCCTCCTCCTGGAAGCCCTCAGTCTGGCCCTGCTGCTGTGACTACTGCACTCCCAGTCGCTGTACAGTTTCTATGGTGTGAATGAACCTCCCTCCTAGTTGCTGATGGCGCTGGTCCCTTCTGGCCCAGATGGCCCGGGCATAGAGAAACCAAGTGGCAACCGCCACCAGTGTTGTTTTGAATAAAAAACCCAAAAGCCTATTTCAAAATTTTTGTGTGTGTCTGTGCCATCCTTTCCCCTTTGGGGTGGATGTTGAGCTGGGTTCCCCAGGGATGGGGTGGTGATGTTTCCTCTGTCATTCTCAGACTGGGGACCTGGAGTGTCTGGGACCTAGAGAAATGCCCCACGGAAGGGTCCTCTCATGGCCGGGGTATATGGTTGGGGTCCGCTGGGCCGGGGAGGGGGCAGGGCCTGGCTCTCGCGCTCTGGCTCTGCAGCCAACGTGCTGGACCTGGGCAAGAGGGTTCGCCCGAGAATAGTAACCTACTTACCCTTGGCACCGTTTCCCGAATTCGTATTGTGCGTATGATCAGGACTCTCTTGGCTGCAAAGGACAAAAGGCCAACTCAAATGAGCTTAAGAATAAAAGAAAGAAAGCCAGGGAGAGAAAAGGGAGGGAGGGAGGAAGGGCACAGGGAGGAAACAGCTGAGAGGCTTGTTGCTAAGGACCCCAGGGGAGCCGGCTGCAGGAGCCGTTGCATCCAGGGCTCCTGCTATCACTCAGGGCGCAGTGTCTCTCTCCTTCTCGGCTCACCTTCCTTTTACATTTGTCTCTTTCTCCTAGTGGGCACCAGCAGCCCAGGCTTCAGGCCTGTCCCCCTGACCCCAGGGGACCCAGAGCTGCTCTCTCGACAGCCTGGCAAATCCGTGGAATCTGCCATGCTCCGATTGGCCAGACCTGACCTCTGGGGTCCAGGGATGAGGGCGGAAAAAGGAGAAACTGCCGAGGAGAGCGCTGTGAGCTCGCTCAAAGGTGGGAACGACGGGCACGGGGCACGCAGCAAACCCGGGTTTCTCGCCTCAGGCTCAGCTTCCTGTGGCTTGTGCCTGGGAAGGGCAGCTCTCCTCCTGCCCTTCAGGATGAGGCAAGAGGCCCAGAGGGTCTCGAGACTGCCACCTGGACTTTGATAGGCTGCTGGTGGCTAGAGGTCCTGCCCAGATCCCACCGGCCTCATTTGGGCCTCTAGTGCCCTTTGTGTGTCCTTTCTTCTCTCCTCAGGGGCATGGCACAAGGACATCGGTGTGACCTCTAGTGCCACGCCCCCCCCGGGGCCCTGCCCACCCTGGAGAGTGGCATGAACTGAGGACACCCTGCAGGAAGACCTGACCCTCCAGCCCAGAGTGACCCTGTCCTGTCACTACCCTTTGTCTTCTTGCTCCTGCGTCCCCTGCTTTGCCTTGTGACCCCTTTCTCGTGGCCGCTGCAGCTCTTAGAGATAATAGAGAAATCACTGCAGCCATCTAGGTCCCTTGACCTGGCATGGACGTGACACTCTGAGCTGACTGCCAGACTGCTCAGAGCACCTGATTTTCCCTGCTCTGTGTGTCTCACTGGGGACCCCTTAAAGGCCTTTCCACCTGGGTGTTTGCCTCACTAGACAGAGTGGGGTGCCGGGAGAGAGGCCACATCTGGGTGCGTGTGCATGCAGTGTGTGCGTGTGTGTGCAGACACCACCACCTGTTACGGTGCCCGAGACCGTGAGGGCGGGACTGTCGCCTGCTCCTGGGCTGCCTGCCTCCATCCAGAGAGGGCTCTCTCTGTTGAGAAAGCTGAGGCAGGGCCGGCCTTCTACAGAGCAGGCTGGGCCTGAGTCTGATTATGGTCCAGGGCCAGCCTGCTCCTCATCCTGAGCCTCATTCCTCACATATGAGGCCCGGTCTAGCTGCACAGCCAGCCCTG
>NW_011888926.1:3119280-3121836 GCF_000151845.1 Pteropus vampyrus | reverse complement strand
CCCCTTGGCCCCCAGTGTTCTGTAGAACTGGGCCCATTCTAGCCTCACCTGTTCCCTTTTGCCCTTTCCCCTGGCTAACTCCCACTGATCCCTTCAGGTCTCAGCTCGAGTATCACTTCCTCCAGGAAGCCTTCCCAGCTGCCCTATGGCTTCGTCTGTTTGCCGACGGAGTCCCAGCCCCAGGGCAGTGACCATGATCCGTCCTTCCAGCCCAAAGCCTGGTACCGGGCTGAGCCCCCGCAAGTGTCAGCTACGTGCCTGCACTGTGGAAGCCAAAGGCATTTCCAGGACCGATTAAGCCCTTCCCTCATTTCTCTATCAGAGGAAACGGATGCCCAAGGAGAAGGCATTGTGTGCTCCAGGTCGCACAGGGAGGTAGTGCCGGGGGTGACCGGCACCCACACTGCCCCCTCCATGGCTGGGGCGCGAGTGCTCAGCTCTCGGCCCCACTGCCGGGCCCCTGGGAAGTGGGGCCCTGCTCTGCTTTCCTCTCTCTTACCCATTAATAATGGGATTAAAAGCAAGTTGCCGCCAAGAGAGTAATTGACTTCAAAAAAAAAACCCAAACAATCAGGAACATTTTAAGAAAATGAAAACTTTAGCCATCAGCACTTTTTACTTAGACCCGAATTCATGAATTTTAACCAAATAAACACTGGCATGTTCGGTATTAATATATGTACAATTATGCAAAACCACTATTGTGGCTGTAATGAAAATTAGATTCTGCCTCCTCCAAGAGAGAGGCGTCCTCCTGTTTCCAGTGCTGTGACCTCAGATTGTCATTGCCATGGTAACGGGGCTGCCGTGGGAATCTGTGGGACAAGAGGCCGATCCTGTGGGGAGGGGAGGCTGGGCGAGCCAGGCTGGGCTCAGCCCTGTCCCTGAGCCTCACACGAGAGAGGACAAGTCACCGGTGGGAGGAGGTGGGATTGGCAAAACCAGCAAGTGCACAGTGCCCCCAGGTCACCCCTGTCCTCTCACTCTCCTTCTTAACTGCCCGTCCAGGGAGGCATCTTCCCTTTCATCTCTCAATAAATGTTTGCTGAACACGTACTATGTGCTAGGCCTGTGCTCGGTGCTGAGGATACAGCAGCAACAAGTCCCTGAGCTCATGGGCCTGTATCGCAAAGTGGGAGACAGATAATAAATAACAAACAGACGCTTGAGTGCCAGACATATCCGAGCCCGTGAGTGCCAGAAGGCAGTGGAGTAGGTAACGCCATGGAGCGACTTGCAGGGGAGCAGAGGGAGGAGATCTTTCCACCTGGGTGGACAAAGAAGGCCTTGCTGTGTGTGTGTGAGGTGGGGTGGGGCCGTCTGAGCCAGAGCCTGGAGGACGAAAGGAAGACAGCCACACAATGGCATGGGCACCTCTTCAGAGCGGAGTCCAGATAAAGTAGGACACACGGTTAAATTTGAATTTCAGATACACCAGAAATAAATTTTTTAGTGTAAGTATGTCTCATGCAATATTTGGGACATACTTACACTAAAAATTTATCCATGGTTTACCTGAAATGCAAATTTTTATTTGCTAAATCTGGCAAGCCTATCTAGGGGAGGCGACTTGCCCGGGCCGCCAGCAGCAGAGGTGGCCCACACTCGGCCCGTTCACATGGCCACCCCTCCTCGTCCTCTGGGGAGGCTGCTCACAGTCCCCCTGCTGCAATCTGTCCTCGCCCCAGCCCGGGGCGAGAAGGGGTCAACATGAAACACCATCTGATCCTGCCTCTGCCTACCTAACCCGGTTCCGAGGCCCCCTGGGGCTCCGAGGAGCTGCACGGAGGTCTGCAAGGCCCTGGGTGCTCTGGTCCCCACGCATCGACCAGCCTGACTTCCGGGCCGGCCTCCTCTTGCTCCCTCTGCTTGACTCGTGGTCCCTCAGCCTTCAAGCCTCAGCTTGGGCATCGAGCCGTGAGGAACCTTCCTGGAACTGCAGGTTTTCCCCACCCTCTGATGACTCTCAACTCCTCGCATTTTCTTTTCTTTTTATTAACTATGTAATTTTTTAAAATTGTGGTAAAATTTTAAAATATATATATAACACAAAATTGATCATTTTAACCATTTTTAAGTGCGCAGTTCAGTGGCATGAAGTACACTCGCATTGTCGTGCAACCATCGCCACCATCCATCTCCAGAACTTTCTCATCTTCCCAAACCGAAACGCGGTGCCAGTTATACAAACGTCTCCCCTCTCCGTATCCCCAGCCCCTGGCACCCACCATTCTTTCTGCCTCTGTGAATTTGACTCCTTCAGAGACCTCACTCACATAAGTGGAGTCACAATATTTGCCTTTGTACATCTGGCTGATTTCCCTGAGCAGAATGTCTTCGAGATTTATCCACATTGTAGCCTGTGTCCGAATTTCCTTCCTATTCAAGGCTGAAAACATTCCATTCTACGGATGGACCACATGTTCAGTTGTGGATGATGCCTGGGTCATTTCCGCTCACGGCTGTTGTGAGGAAGGCTGCTCTGAGCATGCGCGTACAGATGTCTCTGTCCAGACCCTGTTTGCACGTCTTTGGGGGAGTACCCAGAGGTGGAAT
>NW_011888926.1:3110244-3118386 GCF_000151845.1 Pteropus vampyrus | reverse complement strand
GGGGGAGGGAGGTCCATACACTCCATTTCAGTCCATTACCTGCAGCCTGTCTGCTTCTTGTCCTTGTCCCGCAGGCTTCTCTGCTGCTCACTCACTCTCTCCCCAAGCCAGAGAATGCAGTTAAATTACATCCTGGTTCCCGGCCCACAGAAACTGTGAAATCTTAAGTGTTATTGTTTTAAGCTGCTAACTTTTGGAGTAATTTGTTATGCAGCATAGATAACTGATACAAGTACAAACTGTACTGTTAAGACATCATGTCTCATATTATGTGAAATTCTGCGACAGGCAAGATTAGCTCATGGCGGGGAAAAAAATCAAGGCAGTGCTTGCCTCCTAAGAGCAGGGGCCGGACTGAGTGAAGGAGGTATGAGGGAACGTTCTGGGAGGAGGGCTGTGTCCTTTATTCTGATAGGGGTTTATGTAACATGGCCATATGCATTTGTCAAAATTCAGCGAATGATTTCAAGATTCGTGCGTTTCATTGTAGGTAAATTTTATGTCTAAAACAGTAAACACTGACATGTTTAGGGGGAATTAGATTGATGTTAGTTTACTTTGAAATGCATCAAATAATAAAATGGATAGATGGATGGATATTGATAAAACATTATGAAATGTAAATGGTAGAATTCTACCATTATAGTGTTGGGCATTCACTAAAAATTCTTTCAACCGTGCTATGTGTTTGAAATGTTCCTAATGAAATGTTGAAAAAAAAATCTCTTACTGATGCTTAATGGGAGAACATTAGAACAATAGCATTGTGGTCTCATAGTCACTGCAATCAGGGGTTATTATGTGCTGAGCGTCAGGTGAGGCTCTTTCACAGGTGTTATCTCATTCCATCCTTATGGCCGGCGCACGAGGAAGCAACGATGGTCCCTAATTTACAGGTGGGGAAACTGAGGCATGAGGGAGTCACTCCGTCAAGGTCACGCAGCGAGGAAGTGGCAGAGCTGGGATTTCGCCAGGGTTGAGCTGTGTTGGGGGCGTCGTCATCTCCCTCGTGCCTCAGTTTCCCACTCTGAAGTGGAGATGCAACAAGCCATGGGGGTGAAATCGGGTAACGGAGGCTCCATTTCCCGAGGGGTGTATCTGCAGCCTCTGCGTTGCAGCAAGGAGAAGCTTGTGAATCCTTAGATGCATGAGCTTCACCTCAGTGGCCCTGCTTCCTCTACAGAGCAGGTGCGCAGTAGGGAGGGCCCGGCTGCTCTCGGCCTGTCCCTCCTTAGAAGCTGGCCTCCTCCCTTCCAGGTCTGCTGCTAGGTTGCCCTGCTGGAGGCTTTTGGGGACCTAACTCCCACTCAGTCAGGTCCCACACTGACAGTGACTTGGTGTAGAGGTGACTACGCCTCATGGCCCCCGAGGCTCCACAGAACCTCGCCCCAGTCCTTCCCTTCACAAGGAAGGAGGCTGCTCGGTCCTGGCCTCCATCTGAGCCCCTGCTTCTGACGGTATCAAAGGGGCACAGTAAAGGCTTCCCTAAGCGCCGCACCCCCATAAATATGCAACGGAAGCCCATGTTTTGGCCAGATAAGAGAAGGAAGAAAGCATGGTGGAGATCATAGTCCAGACTCTCATGTCCCCGGGCCTTTGTCCCACGCTGTCCCCCACCTGAGCCACCTTCTCTGACCAGCACCCTCCTCACTCCCCTCATGCCCCTGGAATAATGTTAGTTGTTATATGTCTCATGTCCCCACAAGCTTCTCCATGTAGGGACGGAGGGAGGGACAAGTGGCGGAACTATGGGGGCTGGGCACGGAGGGACCAGATGCTGGTTGAGCGCTTACAATGAACTTCACCCCCACAACACCCTGGTGAAGTGGATGTTATTAGTCCCACTTCTGCGCACAAGGAAATGTGGCTTGCCCGGAGGCCACCAACCGTCACTGGCAGCCCTTGGACTCCAGCCCTGATCAGCCAACTCCAGGGTCTGTGTTCTTTCCAGCTGGCTCTGCTGGTCTTGAGGAGAATATAAGTGAAAATAAACTATTCACCCCAGATGTCTGTGGGCTTGTGAGTATTCTTAACAGCTAATTAATAGACTAATCAGTATTTACAGCTCTCTCATTGCTCTTTAATCCTAAAAACCCAGAGGCTCTACTTTAAAACGGGATAACCAGAGGAGGAAGGTACAGAGAATTTTTCTCTGGAGTTCAGTGCAGTGACCAAAATTGGCCCCCATCAAGGTCAGAGGGAGCTGGTCCAGGCCGCAGGAAATGTGGGAGTTTGACAGGGATGCCGCGGGCCAATGGTGATACTCTGTGCCCTATGCCCAGGGCATCTCCGTCTGCAGTGATGGACGGAGCTAGGTCCATGACCCTCAGCCCCAGCTCGAGCTTCCTCTTCCCTCTGGGATTTCTGTCCTGCAGGGTGTCGGGTAGGATGGGACTGGGTAGGAGATGCTGGTTTTTTAAGTGGCACTTTGTTTCCCAGGAACCCGGGCCCCTCGGTGGCTGTACAGTCAACGCCGAGCAGGCACAGCTCAATAACTGCCCACCGCCCAAGGCGCCAGAGCTGGTGAGCAAACTCCTCTGCTCCTGCCTCAGCTGCTTTCTGGGGAGATGCTGGGCCAGGCTGCCCCCGCCTCCACCACCTTCCATTCCTGCAGCTCCCATGGCACGGGGTCTGCTCGACATTTCAGTTTGGGTGGGTGGGAGTCAGGCCCAGGATGGGTGTGGGGGGTGGGCATGACATTTTAGAACAAAGTGCAAACTTCTCAGCCAGCTTTTCTCAAACTGGGCCAAACCTTTCTCCTCGGTCTCATGGCTCCTTCTCCCCAGACCATGGCCCAGTGGCCCTGACCACTCCTTGGTCCCACTGTAGACTGTCACACATCCTTCCTTACCTTTGCCTGTGCTGCCTTCCCTGCCTGGACAGCCTCCCCCATCATCTCCTTTCTGTCCACAAGTGTTCAAACCCCTAAGACCCAGCTCACACGGCAGCGTCTTTGAACCTGAGTGGCGTTGGCCACGCCCTCCTCTGGGCCCCCTGGCTTTCCCTCTGTCCCTTTCCTCTGGGGCCATCAGAGCTGGCATCGCATGTGGCATCGCATCTGAATTCCTGAGAGACTGACCGTGAACTGAAAGACAGGGACCGCCCCTCAGTGTTTGGTACACAGGCTGGGCAGCAAGGAAGAGGGGGTGGGGGAAGGAGAGGGGATGGGAGAGGGACTTATTTTACGAAATCGGCGCAGGTGATTGAGGCTGCAGACTCAGGCGGGATTTGATTTCTATGTTACAGTCTCGAGGCAGAATTCCTCACTCTGAAAAGTCTCAGTTTTGCGCGTAAGGCCTTCAATTGATGACCACAGGGTCATCTCCTCTACTCAAGGTCAACTGACTAGGGATGTTATTCGTATCTGCAAGGTACCTTCACAGCAACATCCAGCAACTGGGCACCCAGTCCAGCCCGTTTGACATATAAAATTATATTAAAATTACATAAAATCATATTAAATTTATAACATTATAACTGGGCCCAAATCCTGGCTCCCACTCTTGCCGGTAGCGGCCCGTTGACCACACTTGTATTCTCATTGGCCGCGGGGGTCTGGACACCTCCTTCACTGGGCAGCTGGGAGGAGCAGAGGAGCAGTACACGGCCGTTCCCAGAGGAGGGTCCTTTCTTGTCCTTGCTGGCTGTGACCCATCAAGGGTGGGAGTTCAGATGCCTGTCGTTTGACCCGTAGACTCTGTCCAGGAAATGTCACCAGGTGCCCGATGGCAGTCCTCAATTCCTGAAATAAGACTCTGCAGTGATTGTGGCCTCCTGAGGACGCGTTTGCACAGCAGGCAGCCCAAAGACTCTAACAACTGCCGAGCAAGGCACCATCTGTGGAGATGAGATTTTCCAGTGCAGGGCAGGCCGCAAAGTCCTGCAGCTCTAAGCCACGTGCAGGGACCCCTCCCACTGCCCCCGGAGTCCTACTGTTTTGGGCCTGGGGCAAGGGCTGCCTGGTTCTCTGTCTCCAGGAAAGACAGAGAGCCACGAGGCCCTGTGCCAGACAGAGCCCAGCCAGGCCCTGGAACCCTATAGCCTGAATGAGTCATTGCCAGAGACACCACAGCCCCTGTCCTCAGTCCCACAGCAGCCGTCATCTTCCTATCCTGGAGTCACCTGTGTCTGTGTTTGTGTCCCAGATACCCAGGGGCTCCTCAAGAGTGGGATCATGTCTGAGTGGTCTGGGGACTCAGCGGTCAGTGCAGGGCCTGGTCCAGAGTCAGGGCAGGGAAGGGAAGGGGGATCTTTCTCAGACCATCGTCCTATTCGCAATGCCCACTGGCCCCTCAGGCTCTATAACTGGCAGCCAGGCCAGATCTTGAGAGCCAGGCCAGATCAAACGCTTGACGTCCCTAAGCCCTGAAAAGATTATTGTGTAATATTCAACCGTGGAACGACTAGACGTGGAACTTTAATTCTGGCAACACGGATGGCTGCTGTACTAGTCAAGGGACGCCAGCTGCCACAGCAGGTAAACCCCTAAGTCTCAGCTGCTTTTTTCCTGCTCACGTAACGTCTGAAATGGAAGGCAGTTCTCCTTCAAGCAGTGACTAGGGATACAGTTCACCCATCTTGTTTTTCCTCTATCTTCGTCTTGTGGGTTGTGTGGGAGGTTTTTATGGGCTGACCTGGAAACGGTCCCACTGGACGGAATGCAGTCACATGACCACACTTAGCTGCAGGGGAGCCGGGATGTGATCTAGCTGTGAGCCCCAAAGGAAGAAGAAATGGTTTGCTGAACAGTGAGATCTGTTCCGCTATAGTCAGATCTTCTGGGGGCGGGGGCGGGGTGGGGAATGGAAGGGACACTCTGCTGCTACAAAACACCTAAAAACGCAGAATTGGTGACCACAAACTTTTTTATTCAACGCACAGCTAAGTTTGCAAAGAATGAAGGGCAATTCCTGAGAGCCAGAAATGATAACAGAAACGGGAAGCAAATGCTGACCTCCAGATGCCGTGGAGCATCGGCCCATAACGGGAGCCTAGGATCTTGTGTTTTAACTGCGATGCAGGGAATGGAAGACGTTATTTTATCTTGAGCTCAGAAAAAATTGGGAGTAGGAAGTGAGACCCTTGTCTCAAGCTAGGACTTTCAAAATGGTACCCTGAGTGTAAGGGTGGCCTAGAAAACCAAGCTTCTAGCAAAGAACGATAACAAGGCACTCATTTGTCCTGGCCTCTGCAATAGAATGAGGATGAAAAGAGTCCTTCGTGAGAGGGTGTCAGCTTAGGATGACCTTCACTTGAGCTTGAGGCCCGAATTTGTAAACTGAGTGGTCCAGAAAACCCCAAGCCAAGAAATTAGCCTAAAGTGGTATAGGGTTGGTAGGCCAGGGCACACCCTTGTCTGCATCCTCCCATATTCCCACAGAATACTGTCACGCTTGCAGTCTCAAACGGCAAAACACAGTAGGAAACAATCCACGATGAGTCAGAGTCGGCAGAAACCACCCCTGCAGAACTAAATCAAAGGATTTCAGATGTTTGAGTGATCAGAACTAGAATGAAAATAAGTAAGTTTAAAATGTTTAAAGAAAGAAGAATCAAGAATACGGGTGAAGGAAAAAAGACTATAAAAATGATCGGTGAACGTTTAGAATGAGAAATGTGATAAAGGAAACGTGAAACTCACTGGATGGGCTGAACAACAAATAGACCCAATTCAGGACGAAATCAGTGAACTAGAAGACGCGGCTGAATCAATGAGCAGAATGCACAGTACAGAGCCGAGGGATAGACACAGAAGACACCAACGGAGGCTAAGTAACGAGGTCAGAGTCAGAAGAAAAAACGCACATCTACCCGGAGTTCCAGAGGGAGAATAGAGAACAGGTGAGCATCATTTATTCAGAGAGGTAATGGCTGAGGATTTTCAGGAATTGATAAAGGGTGTGTTCGGAGCACATGATAAATCCTAAGCAAGGGATTTTTAAAAACCCAACACGTGGCCCCATCGCGGTGATACAGAATATAGCAAAGAGATTTTACAAGAAACCAGAGCGGAGAGACAAAAAGACACCCGTGGGAATGGCAGTTCGATAGGAGGCAAACGCCTAGACAGCATAACAGAGGCCGAGAACCTGGAAAGCAATATCGTCGAATGTTAAAACACAGATAAATTAGTTGTCCGCCTAGCATGGGTATCGAGTAAAAATACCTTTCAAGAACAAGATGAAGATATCTTCAGAAAAAGCCTGATTCTTCAGCGTAAGACTCACCACCTCCCACAAGACCCATTTCTAACGGGAGGTGATTCCCGAAGAGGGGACGTCCCAAGGGCAGGCGCCGGAGGGCAGAGAAATGGCTGGACGTGCTGGGAAACCTAAACATACGTTGACTTCACAGAGCAATCCTAATGTTTGATTTGGGGGATAAAACAGATAAACTGTCCAGCCAAGATTCTGGTATTTCCCACGATGACCATTTTGATGCTTCTGGAGAAATAGTAACTAGGAAGCTCTTTGAGATGTGTTTTCTGCTTTGCCGGTACCCCAAGTGCACACTGTCAACCCGAAGATGGTCGAGCACCTGGGTAGGAGCCCAGAAACTGCCTTCAGGCCCCAAACTCTTGGCCGAAGGAGAGAATTCCTGGGAAGTTGGTTTCTCCCGTGCCGGTCCTCCCACGCCCCGGCCCAGCCCCGACGTCAGCCGGAGGGCTTGTTAGACTCAGGTGGCTGAGCCACATCCTCAGTGTCTGATGTAGCCCGAGAGTCTGCATTTCTAACAAGGTCCCAGAGTGCAGGCTGAGGACCGTTGCTTTAGCCTGGTGGTCCCCAGGTCTCTCCAATCTGACACAGGGTTAACATCCCTCCTCCAGGAAGCCTTCTGGCATGCACATCTCATCAAGTATGAACTGCATTTTTCATCATCTCTGCATTTTCACTACTACCTTCTTGGGACAGAGCATATGCGAACTCAAGTTTAAATGACTGACTGTATACGCCTTAATGGGTATGTTCCGGCCAGTGAGTCTTTGAGTGGTGGTAAGAGTCAAAGGTACCTCTGCGCCCTGTCCCCATCAAAAAATCATTGGGGCATGTGCACGCACGCGTGCACACACAGACACACACACACACACACACACACACACACACACTCCTATTCACCAGGATCAGCACATCTCCTCTACCCCTTAGTGAGCCTTCGTGGGTGCCTGCTGTGTGCCCGGCCTGGCGCTGGACTCCTGTTGGTCATACTGTCCCTTTGCTTGGGTCAAGTAGGGCTCCCCAGGGGCTACAGCCCAGGGGCTTTTGTTAAAAACGAGGTCACTGGACCAGGGTGCTTCTTCTAACTCTCCTTCCTCCTCCAGACTCCCACCATGCCCTGCTCCCCCTGCACGCTGAAGCTCCTGTCCCTTAAGGATTGGTTTAGGGTCCTAAAAAAGTCCTTCTCACCCGTCCTCCCGCCTAAGGCTCCCGGCAGGGGGATTGACTGGAACGTCATGGGCAATTGAACCCAACAAGCCTAAGACGTTCCGGTTCCAGGAGAAGGCCCTGCTGACAGGAGAGGCAGCTGCCAGGCTGCTGGCAGGGTTCCTGCAGGAGCAGCTGTGGCCCTCCACGTGGTCAAGGGGGAGGAACGACGCTGCTGGGTGAGTTGGGGGTGTATGGCCCCCAGGGAGGTCCCTGTGCTGTCTCAGATCGGTGCCCAGAGGACTCGGGGGTTGGATGGGAGCACTGGGGTGCTTGGGAGTGCCCAGATGATGATTTATGAGGACAGATTAAGAAGACTGATGGCCTGTCCCTTAAGCCAAGAAATGAGTCCGGCTGCAAACCTCTGATGGGCATGGACACGGGGGAGGAGAAGCTTCATAAAGAGCAGTTGAGGAGAGTGATGAGGAGTAATGGGTTGAAACTGAGCCGACTCTCGGGAGAGGTGTCTTGGCTGTGGAATCTGTGCGGGCTGGAAGCAGGCTCTGGCAGGAAGAGAAGGGCCTGCTTTCCTGACTCCTGGGGACTCTGACTGCACCAGGTGTGGGAGGCGCGTGTGGGAGAAGCCCCAGGCTTGGGAGCTTAATTGGCTCATCCTGAAACCACGCCTTTGAAGCCACAATTGCCATTGCCCTCCTCTGCTAGGCCACCCAAACCCTTGGTGGTCAGACGCACCTGCATCCCGCACCTGAATGGTGTGGGG
>NW_011888926.1:3103974-3108367 GCF_000151845.1 Pteropus vampyrus | reverse complement strand
GGTGGCGGGAGAATGGGCTGCGTTGGCCTCCGGGCTGTGGCCAGCGCTGGGCCCGTGACTTCTCTCTGGACCTCAGCGTCTTCGCTGTTGGAAGGCGGGCGTCATCCTGCCTGTGAGCAACCCCAAGGATTCTGGCAGGCTGCCTGGCCTGAGCCCACTCTCGCTAAGTGCCCCTTTCCCTCCTGCCCTGGCGATACCCACTTGGTCATCTGGTGGGAGAGGCTGATTGCCTGGGGCTCCCTGTGCCTCCCAGCAGTCGACCAGGCCCAGCATGCATCGCTGCAGCCCAGTGCAGTGCCCTGGTGCTCAGACTTGCCCAGCAGTTTTAATTGGAGACGTGAGCATCTCCACATGGGCCCTGTGGAGCCGAGCCATGTTAAACAAGGAGTCATTTCTCAGCGATGCCTCCTCTTCCTGGAGAAAGGTCTTGAAGTCCCTAATGAACATGGTACAAAAGCAGCTCAGGTAGTTCCACGCGTAGCTACGTGAAAATGGTAAGGGCCATTTATCTTCTGTCTTTGGAACGTGAAAGCAGATTTTTGGGACTGCAGCTAGATGTTAATGGAATTTCTGTTACCTGGAGCTGACCAGCAGCTCCCTGCCTTCAGAGCGAGGCCTCTGGGGACAGCCTGCAGCAATCATTAGAGGTTCCACAGGTTTTTAAATTAGTGACCAGGTGTAATAGTCAGTGGGGGCTTCTCCCTCCCTTGGGCTCTGTGACGGCTTGCCTGGTGGCTGACTTGGTTGCCTGCCACCTCCCCCAGGCCTCCTGCCCTCTACCTTTTCGTTTCTGCCCCTTTGCCACTGCTGAAGCCTACTTCCGTTCTGGGACCTTCTCAGGCCTCCGGTTCTGTGTGCTATGGCCCTGAGCCAGAGGGAACTGGGCTTCCAGCCCTGAGAAATTTGCCTCCTAAATGTCTCTTGTGTCCTTCCTCAGCCACTGAGACCACTGTGCCCAACCACCTTGTCATCATCTCTCCCCGGACCCCACGGTCTCCCCATCAGCAGCCCTGCACACTGACACCACAGGATCCACGTTAAGTGCAAGCGAAGCCCACCGCGTCAGCCTCCGTCCTTTGTGGCTCCCTGGCGCTTTCCGAGTAAGGTTCCCCCTCCCTCACGTCAGCTGCCCTCCGCCCAGGCTCCCAGCCTTCCCTCCGTTTCTGTCTCGAAAATCCGTGCCAGCTGGTTCCTCTCCCCAACTTTGCTGATGCTGGTCCCTCGGCCTGAGTGCCCTCCCCTCCCCAAGTCCCTGGGCTTTGCTGGAGCGACCTCTGGTTTTGTAAAATGCGTCTGTGCTACAAACTTCCTTTCCTGAGAAGGCCTCTGGAGCTGCAGAACCCACCCCCTCTCAGCACTCTAGGCCATGTCATCGCCTGTTTGGGATCCGTCTGTCCTCAATGTCCCATCTCCCCAGAAATGCTAGCCCTGTCACTCCCAATGATTAACAAGTGGACTCGCAGTGTAGACCTGAGTTGAATGGACCCTCTTGACTTCAGTGTCCTGATTTCAAAGGGACCCAGGGTCTGGGCGGTGCTCCCAGCGCAGTGTCTGGTGTGGCTGCCAGCCCACACTGGGTGCTGAGGATGCAGATGGGGATGCTCAGTCTCCACTGCATGAGCCCACGGCCTGGGAGGGAGGCATCTTAGTCAGAGTTGGTTGGATCCGAGGCCAGCTGTTTGCAAACCTCTCCCGAGCAGTTTAAAGCGAGTTTGTTGTCAGGATCCAGGGGGATCTCCCAGGACATAATTGCAGGGAGGGAGAGCAGTTCTCCGGCCTCCCTCTGGGGCGTTTGCCCTCAGCGCCTGCCCCTCTCTGCATGCCAGGTCCATCCTGACGCTGCAGGAGCTCCCGTGTCTTCTCGCCTTCACCTGTGTGTGCCTTAGGGTGTCTCTCATTCCGCCTCTGGCTCCCAAGGCCAGCACTGTCTGCTTGACATCTTAGCGTCCCCAGAGTCCCAGGATAGGACTCTGATTAGTCCTGGGCCCCTTGTGGGTAACGTGGGCTGGTCTCCTGGATGGAAGGAGGGCTTCCTCCGCCACCGGGGATAAAACAAGATCTCTTTGGAAGGTGCATGTGAACGTCTCTATTATAGACAAAAAGGTATGCAAACTGTTCACCAGCTGCTGTGGAGCCCAGAGAAGTGTGTGTGTGGGGGGAGCGGGGAGAGATCCTAAGAGATTTCACAGAAGAGGAGGATTTACCCCAGGTTAACAAGCCTCTGAAGGCCGGGCCGGGCCTTGTATGAATCCCTAGCACCTAGCACAAGGCCTGGCTGGAGAAGATAAGGCATAAATGAGTGAATGAATGACTCGTGGGAAGCAGGGCTGCAGGCTGGCCCTTCGGGGAGCAGAGAGCCAGTATACGATGTCCACAGAGGCCTCGTGACCTATGACTCACCTCCAGGAGTTCATTCCACGGAATTACTTGTGTAAATACACAAAGATATTTAGGAAAGCGTGGAATCAACCTAAATTTCCATCAGAATGGGACTGAAACACTGTTCACCAAGGAGCATTCACACAATGGGATTGCAGGAGCCATTATAGAAGAATAAAGTCGATCTACGTGGCTGATATGAAAAGAGCCTCGCAATGTATTGTGAAATGAAAAACAGCACGTGCAGACTCATTCGTGCAAGAAAGACGCGGGGGTGGGCGGGGCGGGGCGGGGCGCCTCCGCGAAGGTGCAGGAACGTTTGTGGGGGAGAGGCTGGGACGCGGGACGGAAGCCTCGCTCATGGTCAGCCCTTTTGCCTTTACTCTTTTGTGTTCCTGTCTCAGTTTCCAAAGCAGTGATTAAAAATGGAAATTAACAACAAACAAACTTTCTAATGCCTTTCTAGCAAGAAGGAGCAGGTTGCTTGCAAATGAGGTGATGAATCTTTAAAAACTTTCCCTCAGAGGTACAGGTGGGGTGACCTTGGTGGAGATCAGGGCCCGGGCTGACTCTGGGAGGTGGGGGTTGGACCCTATGGGGTCTGGGAGGTCCAGCGGGGAGCGGGCGGCAGGCAGCAGGTAGCACCCGGCTCAGGGCAGAGGCTGAGGGAGGGCAGGAGACAGGCTGACCTGTGTGTCAGGCTGGGTCTTGAGCGCTCTGTGGATCCCCGTGGTAGAGACGAGGATGCTGAGGTTCAAGCAAGTGCAGCCACCTGTCTAGGTGACAACCAGCAGCAACAAATGCCCGTGACGTAGTAGCTTTGCAGAAAAGATTTGCTGTTTCCTCTAATGGTGTCTTTGCCAAGCAGAGGCGTGAGGCACTAGACCACGAGGTGCCCTTGACACAGGAGGGGTCCAAAGGAAGCAAGGAAAGGGGCTGGGGAGCAAGCCTGCTGTTGTCTCCCTGTGAGACACCCCACCCCCCATCCCGGGTACCAGGTGACTGCGACGGGTCCCTACCCGTCCCGCAGACATGGCTGCAGAGGTGGGCTTGGGAATTGCATTCCTGAGCTGGGCACTTGCTAAGGAATAGGGTCAGAGCGTAAGCTGTTGGAAGGACCGGATGTATTTAGAATTTGGTGAGTTCATGATTTTTAACAAAAGTAACTGCAAAAGATAAGTATGAGTGCATTTTATTCTTCAGGGCTTTTGCGAGTTTGCTGCACAAACGTGCAGGACCATCTCCCCACGGCCGCCCCCACCCTCCCTGATACCACTGGTCTGGTTAAGCAGGGGTATTTAGGATCCGGTATTTTTGTTGGGTGGCTTTGGTTGGATTTAATATAGTCAACTACTATTTCTTGAGTACTTATGTTTTCATACATCCTAAAACTCTGCTTGGTGTTCTATACGCATCACTTCTCCTAATCTGAATATGAAGCTCGTGAGATCATCGCCCCACTTCACAGGTGAGGTTGGAAATAGAGGCTCAGAGATTCACCTTAGGTCTCACGCACACACGTGTCCTGGTGAGGGTGCTGGGCACACACACATTTGGGCCTCATCTCGCTCTGCCTTCTCTCCTGTGAGTCCCTTGGGTACACCCAGACAACGCTGCAGCCTGGGATGTCCCGTGGGCTGGATTCTGTCCCACCAGGCCCTCTATGCTTCCGCCCCCTGACCTCTAGGGCCAGCCCAGACCTCCGTGGCACACCCTAGGCCCACCTTCCCCCAGAGGACCCAACTCCTGTACGAGAAAATGGGTTCAGATTCTGGGCCTGGGAAGGTGCTTTTGAAAGCATCACCCTTTTTACAAGTCCTTTCTTGCCAACTCATGCAGAGTCAGCTTCTGCGCCTACAGCCAAGGGCCCCGACTGGTCCTGGTACTGGTACTAGTTCATCCCCATGCACTGTCCCAACCTGACACGGAGCCTTGCACCTTTTGGTCCTTGACAAATGCCTGTGCTTGGTTGGTTGGTTGGTTGGTTGGTTTTGTCTCTCTCTCTCTTTTTTTT
>NW_011888926.1:3101782-3103924 GCF_000151845.1 Pteropus vampyrus | reverse complement strand
TGGAAGGACCGGATGTATTTAGAATTTGGTGAGTTCATGATTTTTAACAAAAGTAACTGCAAAAGATAAGTATGAGTGCATTTTATTCTTCAGGGCTTTTGCGAGTTTGCTGCACAAACGTGCAGGACCATCTCCCCACGGCCGCCCCCACCCTCCCTGATACCACTGGTCTGGTTAAGCAGGGGTATTTAGGATCCGGTATTTTTGTTGGGTGGCTTTGGTTGGATTTAATATAGTCAACTACTATTTCTTGAGTACTTATGTTTTCATACATCCTAAAACTCTGCTTGGTGTTCTATACGCATCACTTCTCCTAATCTGAATATGAAGCTCGTGAGATCATCGCCCCACTTCACAGGTGAGGTTGGAAATAGAGGCTCAGAGATTCACCTTAGGTCTCACGCACACACGTGTCCTGGTGAGGGTGCTGGGCACACACACATTTGGGCCTCATCTCGCTCTGCCTTCTCTCCTGTGAGTCCCTTGGGTACACCCAGACAACGCTGCAGCCTGGGATGTCCCGCGGGCTGGATTCTGTCCCACCAGGCCCTCTATGCTTCCGCCCCCTGACCTCTAGGGCCAGCCCAGACCTCCGTGGCACACCCTAGGCTCACCTTCCCCCAGAGGACCCAACTCCTGTACGAGAAAATGGGTTCAGATTCTGGGCCTGGGAAGGTGCTTTTGAAAGCTCCACCCTTTTTACAAGTCCTTTCTTGCCAACTCATGCAGAGTCAGCTTCTGCGCCTACAGCCAAGGGCCCCGACTGGTCCTGGTACTGGTACTAGTTCATCCCCATGCACTGTCCCAACCTGACACGGAGCCTTGCACCTTTTGGTCCTTGACAAATGCCTGTGCTTGGTTGGTTGGTTGGTTGGTTGGTTTTGTCTCTCTCTCTCTTTTTTTTTTTTTTTACAAAGATTTATTGGGCACCTGCTAAGGACCACAACGCCCTCCCACACACGGGGGCCCGTTTATGCCCCACACTCCAGTAGTGTGGCCGTTGTCACAACCAGCAGCCTTGACCGTGCATTTCGTGCACACAGGTCTTTCTTCCTGTGTTGACGATGGCAGCCTGCCGAGGTCTGTGGAATGAAGTCATCCTCCTCGGGTGGCAGGCCAGAGAGAGTCCAGCTCCTCGGATGGAAGAGGGTGTTTCTCAGGCAGCTGCCCTGGAGTGGAGGGCGGGGGGGTGTCTCTTGAAAACCAGAACTCGGGGGCTGGCCTTCCCTGAGCCTGTACCTTTAAGGAAGGTGTGAGCTCCTAGGAAATGGATGCCGAGATGAACAGGGAGCTGGGGAAGAGGAAGGCACCTCCGAGGACGGACACACACACGCACACGCACACACGCATGCACGCACACGCACGCGCACACACACGCACACGCACACACACACGCACACGCACACACGCGCGCACACACACACACACGCATACACGCACACAGTCTTCACTCTTCAGTTGAGGTATATACTATACACAGTACGGAGCGTAAAGTATACAAACCCTAAACGCATGCTTGATTCGTTCTCACTCATGCGCACACGTGTGCGGCCATCGCCTGTATCAAGATACAGAGCGGCCCCCCACGAGGGCCCCTCACGCCCTTCACGGTCCATCCTGACTCGACCCGCCCAGGGAACCGCGGTGCTGACCTCTGCCATCTACTCTAGTTTCGCCGGTTCTGGAACTTCCTTCCTCCCGTGAGTGGAATCGTGCGGTGCAGCCTTTGGCGTCTGCCTTCTCTCAGTCATCGTAACGTCTCTGAGACTCTGCCATGGCGTCGTGTGTTCCTCTCTCTCTCTGAGGTGTATCCCATTGCAAAGACGTTACCACGTTACCCGCCCTTCTGCCTGTGGACACTGGGCCTGTTTCTGCTCTACGGGCTCTCATCTCTTAGGTGTTACCCACAGGAGGAATTTCTGGGGCGTGAGATAGGCATGTGGGACTAACGCATAGGGTGCTGGTAACCGTGTAACCACCAATTCTTTGGAGAGAAAGAGACCCCTGGTTTGTAGCACTGGCCAATTTCCGCGGTGTAAACAATTCCACCAGGGCTGATTTCAAGTTACCAACGTGAAGTCACTGCACCCAGAGTTGAAAAGAGATGCACCAGATGGGACCTGGGGCTCCATGTGAGCTGAC
>NW_011888926.1:3091755-3101327 GCF_000151845.1 Pteropus vampyrus | reverse complement strand
CACGCACACGCACACACACGCGTACACGCACGCACACACGTACACGCACACACACGCACGCACGCACGCACGCACACATGCACACACACGCACACACATGCACACACGCACACACACGCACACACACGCACACACATGCACACACATACGCGCACACAGACATACACGCACACGCGCGCACACACACACACACGCATGCACGCACACAGTCTTTACTCTTCAGTTGAGGTATATACTACACACAGTACGGAGTGTAAAGTATACAAACCCTAAACGCATGCTTGATTCGTTCTCACTCATGCGCACACGCGTGTGGCCATCGCCTGTATCAAGATACAGAGCGGCCCCCCACGAGGGCCCCTCACGCCCTTCACGGTCCATCCTGACTCAACCCGCCCAGGGAACCGCGGTGCTGACCTCTGCCATCTACTCTAGTTTCGCCGGTTCTGGAACTTCCTTCCTCCCGTGAGTGGAATCGTGCGGTGCAGCCTTCGGCGTCTGCCTTCTCTCAGTCATCGTAACGTCTCTGAGACTCTGCCATGGCGTCGTGTGTTCCTCTCTCTCTCTGAGGTGTATCCCATTGCAAAGACGTTACCACGTTACCCGCCCTTCTGCCTGTGGACACTGGGCCTGTTTCTGCTCTACGGGCTTTCGTCTCTTAGGTGTTACCCACGGGAGGAATTTCTGGGGCGTGAGATAGGCATGTGGGACTAACGCATAGGGTGCTGGTAACTGTGTAACCACCAATTCTTTGGAGAGAAAGAGACCCCTGGTTTGTAGCACTGGCCAATTTCCGCGGTGTAAACAATTCCACCAGGGCTGATTTCAAGTTACCAATGTGAAGTCACTGCACCCAGAGTTGAAAAGAGATGCACCAGATGGGACCTGGGGCTCCATGTGAGCTGACTGGGGAACACGGCTGGACCTCCTTTCCTTAGGGGCCCATCGGTCCAGGCACCAGGCCGCGCTGTGTAAACTGAGTCCATTCCTTTGCTTTCTCGTTGTCACCCCAGCCAGGCCTTGGGCTAAAGTGCAAGTGTCCACCTCTCACCAGAGCATTAAAGGAGGGTGTGCTAGGTCAGTGTGGCCATGGCAGTAGGGATCAAGAAATGCCCCACTCCCAGGTGAACTGTGGAGAGCTGCCTCCCCCACCCCCAAGTGTCCCTTTGTGGTCAACCTCAGAGGATCTAGGTCTTATTCAGGAAAGTGGTAAATTCCTTATAGAAACTGAGGCTCAGAGAGCTGGAGAGGCTTGTCTAAGATCCCACAGCTCACAGGAGGGGCCAAGTTGATGCCACCTCTGTAGCTTGATGCTGGGAAAGGAAATACCCGATATCAGAGAAGCAAGCCTCTAATGACATTTCAGACTCCTCTGCAGGCTGGCTGGGGAGAGAATGGCTCCACACCCCTCAAATGACACCCCAGAGTTCTCTTGGAAGGCTGAGCTGGCCAGCCAGGCCTTTCAGCTCCATTTGAAGGCCTCCCAATCCCCCACTGTGCAGTCGTGGGTGGCATTTTCTGCGAAGTAAAAAGCCAGCCCTCGATCAGCTGGAGTGCTGTGCCTTTTCAGTCCTGGCACGCTGGGCTGTTGACAAATATGCAGCTCTGAGGGTCTGAAGCCTCAGAGGACACATCTGTTCCCAAGGAGTCTCCGTGACAATCTTCCATCTCCGCTTGCTCATCCTCTCTGCCCTGGGGGGCTTGATTTAGTGTTCCTGCTCCTTCCTGGCCTCTGCCCTTAACTTTACCTCCTTCCCACTCCCCTGTGTCTGTCCATCAGGAGCTGACACGCCCCTCGACTCTCTCCCTTCATTGGCTTCATGAGAAAGTCCAAACTGCCATGGTTCTCATCTTTCAGGGTCTTGCAGATGGTGCACCTGCTTGCTTTCCAGAATAAGTCCTGTCACTCACCAGCTGGCCCTTTCCTGCAGACAATCTGCTCGTCAATGCCTACCCCGTGCCCTCTGTCAAGCCTGCCACCTATTCCTCCACCTGGTGAGCTCAGCCATGAAGATCCGGCTCAAAGAGCATGTCTTCTGTGACGTCTTCCAGGGCTCGTGTGTCACCGCCCCATCCCTGGCAGAATTAGTCACTCCAGTCCGGAACTGCACAGCTCCCTCTAGAACAGTCCTTGTTTGGTAATGGGTGGACCTGCCTCTAGTTGGCCCCACAAGGTCACAGACAAGGTCACCTTCATCTTGGTGTCCTTGGCGTCTAGCCTTGAGCTTGGCACTTAGCAGAGGCACTCAGGAAATGTCCACGGTTTGTTTAAATTCAATAAAGACATATCTCAGCACTCAGGACAACTGTCAATACCTTCTTACCTGAAAGTGGTCTCAGAAAGAGAAAGGGGTGGGACAATATTCGGGGTCCTGTCGCTGAAGTGGGTCCCCCCCCGCCCCCACCCAGACCTCTTGTGGTGGCAGCCGCAGGAGGAGCCCAAGTCTGAGCTCGTCACAGGTTCCAGCTGCACTTGACCCCTTCCCTGGAACTGGATTCTAGAGTAGTCTCAGTTTTCTTCCTCCATTCTACTTTCTCCAACCTGATGGAGAGGCTTCGTGATAAGGCAGGAAACGGTGAACTTCACAGTCCTCCTCACCCGTGTGTTCGCTGCTTGTATGACTGTCCCCAGACGAAGGCAAGCGTTCCTCTCTGGTGGGGACACTGGACGGAAAGGCCCTAGCGGAGGGCCTGGCCACCACTGGTGCTGGGTCGACAGCCACGGTCATTGGGATCGTCTCCTGTAAAAGGGCTGGGGGCGTTAGCCTTAGTGGTTCAAGCTGGGGGAACCAGACTGGGGTGGGGTTTTTTCTCTTCTTCTTTCTCAAAGGTTTTTTTTTGAAACAAGACCGTGTTACTACCGTGACCTTGTCTGAACTCCCGCTGGGATCTTCTGATTAATGGATATAGGTGGAGAGTGAAATAAAATTGAAAACGAAACATGAGCCTCGACAAAGAAGTTTGGCTTTTCACATTTGAGACCAACGAGTGGAGACAGGAGGAGGCCCTGGGTCCGACCTGTTCCCCTACTTGGGAGTGTGGCCTTGGGCAGTCGCTTGGCTTCTTGGAGACTTAGTTCCTCATGTGTGAGGTGGGGTACTCATCTAAGTCCACTGAATGCATAATAATAGCAAATTTAAAGGTTTCCCTCCAAACCTTGCTGGGGGGTCAAATGACATAATGTTGGAGAAAATACTTTCTAAACTGAAAAATAGTATATAACTTCTAGCCTTTGGGGATCTTTTACCATTTAAAAAAAAAACATGCATGAAGTATCCTTTCAATGGAATGTTATTCAGCCTTAAAAAGAAGGAAAGTCTGACATATGTTGTACACGGATGAGCCTTGAAGACATTCTGCTTAATGAAATAAGCCAGTCACAAAAAGACGAATACTGTCAGATGCTATGAGGTGCCAAGATCCGTCAGGCGCTTAGAGACAGGAAGTAGGATGGTGGTCGCCAGCAGCTGGGGGACCAGCATGGGGAGTTAGTGTTTAATGGGCATGGAATTTCACTGGGAAGATGAGAAAGTTCTGGAGAAGGATGGTGGTGATGGTTACGCAACCAGGTGAACATGCTTAATGCCACTGAACTGCACCCTTAAAGATGGCTAAAACGGTAAATTTTATGTTAGGTATATTTTACCATGATTAAAAAAAAAAAGTGTGACAGCTACTTGGGGAATGGAAAATGGGGATAGAAGCATGCACCTCATTTACAGAAAAAAAAGAGTGTGTGTGTGTTTCCTTTATATAGATGACAAGTAAACTAAAGGGAAATGAGAGAATCTTTAACAGGAAGGTTGCCAGTCCACGAGGCTGTGGTTTTTATAGCTTCTAGGTCAGTGTCCTTCACATCGGAGAAAAGCTGATATTGCTTGTAACATTTTTAAAGGTCAAAACCAAGCAGAATGTCAGCCCACTGCCTAAATGCATGATAATAGCAAATTTAAAAATTAATTACAGGGTCTCTCCTGCTGACACCAGGTGCCAGCTCACTCAGCTCAGAGCCGACGGGGCCACTCAGAGGTGCCACTGCTCTCAGAAAGCCTTTCACTGTCTGCCTCTGTCCTCAGAACCGGTGCGGCTCTGCTTCGTTCCATTGTCCCCGGCCAGCAATACGTTTCGAAATGAAAAATGGCCTAATTGGACACAAAGGAGACATCTTCCGGATTCCGAGCCCAGACAGGAATAAAAGCTCTGCTTAGCAGAGTGATGAAGGAACAGCAATTCGGCGAGGGTGTCCGGGGAACCTGGGGTCGGGAGCTGCGGGGGCCCCTTTTCGGATCTGGCCTCGGTGAAGTAGGCGGGGTTCTGGGGAGCGGCGGTGACAGCCCCGCACTTTCCACGTGTCGTCTGACTTCGGCTCTCTCAGCCGCCCTGTCCTCATCTCTGCTCTCCAGATGAGCAGCGCGATACTTCCAGAGGCTGGAAGCGCTGGCCCAAGGTCACCGGCTGTGACAGGCAGCCCAGCTGGATTCAGTCCTTGCTCCTTGATGGTAGGGAGTGGAGATCCGGGATCCATTCCCAGCTTCCGTGCAGGAGGCCTTAGGTCAGCGTGTGTCTTCATTTGCTCATTTTAAAAATGGGGTAGTTTCCCTATTGGTCAGTCTGGCTGGGTCCGCTGCAGTGACATTAGCGTGTATGGACCAACACATACTCGTGATGAACTTCTCTGACCCGCCAGCTGAGTGCTCTGCTACCTTGGGACCCAGTCCATCTATGGCAGGGAACATGACTGATGTATGGTCTCAGCCACAATTAAGTGACGTGGACCACACTCATTTCCAGAGAGTGGAGAGTGCAGTTTGGCCTTGTGCCAGGAGGAGGGACCCAGCCGGAATCAGTCCCCACAGTATTTTTTCTGCATTTTTTTCTGCATGCTTTGCTAGGTAGTTGTGAGGATGGAACTTGTAGAGGCTTGTAGAGGACACACTTTGTGAATCATCAAGTCCTCACACACGTAAATTATACACGTGAAATACGAATGTAAATTACGAATGTAAACTACCAACGTGTTATTGCTTTTGTAATTACTGACATTAATAATCTTCCTTGTCTCTCACACCATCCAAGAATCAGCCGTGACTGTCAACCCAAAGTCGCGGGAAGCGTCCTCTTCCCATGAGGATGGGAGACGCTGAGCAGGTCCCGGCCCCCTGAGCATGCTCACTGTGTTTGGCTTCTGGTCTACAGACTGTCATTAGATTTTTTTTTTTTTTCCTTCCTCTCCTGAATTTTCTATCATTATCCAATCCCAAAAGCCACAGAAGCATCAGAATTTTAATAGATTTGGGCCCCAGAGCCTGATAGCAAAACATCATGACGTACAGCTACAGATGGAAAATGTGACTTGAACGCCGTGGCTTTTAAACCATTCCATGGGGCCCCGGGGCCCTGCAGGGGTGATGCAGAAGCTTCTAGGAAAGCATTCGGGGGTGGGCTGCCCATCTAATCGACTGTTTTGCTGGCCTTGGCCCTGTCCCAAAGTTCTGCCATAGGCTGGATACCAGGGCTTTAGAAAAAAACTAATCAAGAGAGATTTTGACAACCTCTAAAAGTTTCCAAATGCCCGTCCTTGAGGTTTGTGATTGTAATCATTTCTTCATTTTCTCCCTCAGCCCATTCCCCTTCCCTCCCGACCCTTTCTTTTTTCTTCTCCTTTCTGGCTGATGGTCTGTTCTCAGCTTTCTCTTCGCTCTCCCTTACCCACCTCCCCGCCATCCCCCCCACCCCGCCCACACACACACACACACACACTCGCCCACACACACACAGCCCCGGGTTCTTTCTCCTTGCTGTCTTCTCTGGTAAGAAGTGCAGCGTCATGTAGCGGTGAGAACTCCTTCGGCTTCAGGAGACCTGCACTCAGCTTTGGCTGGCTGTGCTCTCTCGGGTGATTCCTTTACCTCTCTGAGCCTAAGTTTCTCAACACGGAGGGGAAAGGCAGCACCTAGCTTGCAGAGTGTGGTGCGTGACTGTGACCGGTCCACCTTTCTGTCCCCCTCTCCCTCTGCCACTGGCCGCCCTGGCCCAAGGCCCACATCGCCCTCCTCTGGACTTCCCTGCAGCTCCGAATGAGGGCCCTGGCTCGGCCGGGCACTGGGGGGCGGCCCCCCTGCCCGGGACTCAGCTCCTCAGCGTGCCAGGCGGTACCTTTGGGGTGGAGCCTGGAGAGTCAAGGCTCAGGGACAGGAGAAGCCCAGGAGCAGTACAGGTGTGAGAAAAGGAGGGGACCCAAAAGTCAGCCGGGGACACAGCCGCGCTAGCTGTATGGGATGTTAGGGTGACCGTGGGAACCCCTTCTATTCTTTTTGGGCGTCGGCGTTGGGCATCTGGCCTGGGGCTCCATTCAGAGCCTGGGCCATGTGGCCGCATGACTCACACCATTACCTCCCATGGTGCTTAGTCTGCCGGGGGCAGCTCCGTCCCAGGCGTGGCTTCACCCATGGGCCCCGCACGCGCCGGGCACCCAGGAAGCCCTCGCTCTCTCCCGAGCCGTCTGCCTGATTCTCGGTCCCTTTTACGGGTGGCACACAGCTCCGTGTGGCCTTCGCTCGGGAGTGTACCAGGCTCACCTTCACCCCAGGGACTCTGGCTGTCTTCGGCCTCCCACTCCAGGGCCTGCCTGCCCAGCCATGCCCTGACCCCTCCCGGCCTCTGTGGATCCGGAAATCTGGATTCGGCACCTGGGTCGTCCTGGCAGCCTCTTCAGGGGGCCGGGGCCCTGCCTCTCCCTCATCCCCCCAGCCTGCTGCCAGTAACCTCCTCACCTCAGTACGGCCTCCAGGCCTCTGGCGGCAGAGTCCAGGCCCCAACCCCACCCCTCCAGTGAGACCTACGGGGCCCTGGCCCTACTGCATCCAAATGTCTCACCTTCTCAGCTCATCCTTTTGCTGTCTCCAGACGTCTGATGCTAAAGTCACCCCTGGCTAAGGAGACACCCTGGGACCAGGTCAGCTGACTGTCCTCACCAGCCTGACTCCTGGGGCACGGTCCCTTTTAAAGGGGTGCCTGGGCAGACCGATTTCTTCCTGGGTGGGTGCTAGTTCCTCCAGTTTGTCTTGGGAGGACCCAGTGGATGCCTCTCCATGGTCCCTTTGACCCAGAGGTGTCCGCCCTCTCTCCGTCCCCAGAATGATTCACCTCAGTTCTCCACGTCCCATGTCCGGCCCGGCCCGAGGAATCGTGGGAATTTCAGTGCTGGGCTGTCATCATCCATCACCCACCCTGAGGTCCCCATTTTACGGCTGGGGAACTGAGCCCAAGCTCACACAGCTCAGTGGCCAGCCAGGAAAAGAATCTGGTCTTCTGATTCCCAGCCAAGGACGCAGGCCTCCTCTGGCACTGTCCTTGTACAAGGGGCTCAAAGAATGGACTTGCCCACGGTGGTGGCTCCCCTCCCAGAATCCCCTCGGCGAGGCCTCACAAGGAGACTGACGTCTTAGCTGGCAGTAGGCCGGCCCAGACCAGGTGTCCTCCACACTGGCGCCCACAGGAGCCAGGTGCCTTCAGACCTCCCAGATCTTTTAACACTAGGATCTCGTGGCTCACGGAAAGAAAGATGCTCGCACCACGAGAGGCACCAGCGCGCTGGGGAAACCATGGAGTCCGGGCTCCTATGTCAGCTCATTCCGAGGAACGGAGTCACCATGTTACTTAAATATTCTCTCCCTCGCGTCTGCGAGCGGGTCAAGTTGACGTATGCAAGTGGAGTGAGATGTGCATGCTATGTGAGATCCAGGTGCCCAAAGTAAAAGTCACCCTGAAACCCAGGCCAAGGTCGGTGGCAGCCACGGTTTGGAGGCAGAGCTGACAGCAATAAGTATACGATGGATAGGATTAGTTTGACCTGTCCCGCACTGTGGTTTGGGGAGAGCTTGTTTATAAGAATGAAGTGCATCTCGAGGTCATCGGGAAGCAGCCCCTGTGAAATATAAAATAAAATCAGCTGTAATTTCGGAAATTACGTCATGGAGTGATGCCGCATTGAGAGAAGTTTCTAGGGGCCGATGAGGAATCAAGAAGGAGAATCGGAAAGAAAGAACGGGCAGAACTTCCATGGCCCCCTCCAGGGGACAGGAAGCTCTGTCTCCAGTGAGCTATTGTCCCGTCCTGATGGTTACTTTTCCTAGACTCCCGCTGTGCCCCCGGCACTGCGCTAGCTTCTGGCAACCCTGAGGGCAAGACACTAGACAAGGGCGGAGGCCCCGCCTCTACCCCGGCTTCCTTCTGTGTGGGGGGGTGCGCTGCACTCAGGGCGCCCTGGCCCGACTCACCGTCTTCCGGTTTAACAGTCACGCTCATTCCTGCCTCAGGGCCTTTGGACGTGCTGTCTTCTGTGCCCAGGATGCTGTTTCCTTGTATCTTCTCATGACTGGCTCCTTCTCATCGGATAGGTCTCAGCTCGAAGTTACTTCTTTGGAGGGGTCTTTCTTGCTTAGTCTCACTCACTCTCTCTCTCTCTCTCCTGTTTTTATTTATTCTGTTTAATTTTCTTCACAGCTCCCACCGCACTCTGGAATTCTTATATCGTTGTTGATTGCCCCACGAATTAGAACGGAAGCTCCATGAGAACAGGAATCTCGTTTGTCTTGTTCTCCATCAGATCCTGAAGGCTATCCTAGCATCGCAGCTGGCACACAGTAGGTGCTTGGTAAACATTCACCGATGAATAAAGTTCCACAAATGTCTCTTGAGCACGTACTCTGTGCTGGGGATTGTGCTAGGCACTGTGAAATTATAAGTAAATTGATGGTTTACTGTGCTGCCATACAGACCGGAATTTAATTAATCTTCATAAGTGCCTCGTTCAGAGGGAACTGCTATTATTTCCATTTATAAACTAGAAAACAGAGACCATGAACGTAACCCGCTACAGTTGATGACGTTATTGCTGCCAATTATCTGCCGCCTTGACTTGAAACAGCTCCCACCTGCCTGTTGCAGTAAAGCGGGCTTGGTCAATGCGGCTCTCGAGGGAAGTAACCCTCGCCAGAAGTTTTCGAAGTCATCTGTGGTTCCACCTTCGTTCTTTCCTCTCTGCCATGAGAGCATGCCCCACAGAGGGGCTGCCTCTCCAGCCTGGACCCCAGAAAGAAGACGAAGTAAATCAGAGACTTGGCTGACCAGCAGCTGGTGTTTAAGCTGAGTGAGGAGTAACCTGTGGTTGATGTGAGTCACTGAAAATCAGGGCTGTGACCACAGCTGACTGAGACGTTGGCTCTAAGGATTTGAGAAGGGGAAGCTTTCTCTATGGTTCGCTAGAGACACCCTAAAGGAGAGATGGGGAGGTGCCGGCCAACGGGGATTTACTCACGCGAGTGTTCTGGTCACACAGATTTCCCTTTCTGGGTGTATAGCCACCAAGATGCCCGCGTATTGTTGTCCCAAATGGACGCTCCTCAGGGGTGCGCTCAGGCCCTAGCCTGCCTCTCCAGCCTCATCTGCTCACTGCTTTTCTCTCTAATTTCCCGTGTTTTTTTTCCGTCTCTGTCCTGTGCCCACCGCAAGAGCAGGCATCTGGGAAAATCACTTCATTTATCCAAACCTCAGTTTCCCCACCTGTAAGG
>NW_011888926.1:3069877-3091705 GCF_000151845.1 Pteropus vampyrus | reverse complement strand
GAAATTATAAGTAAATTGATGGTTTACTGTGCTGCCATACAGACCGGAATTTAATTAATCTTCATAAGTGCCTCGTTCAGAGGGAACTGCTATTATTTCCATTTATAAACTAGAAAACAGAGACCATGAACGTAACCCGCTACAGTTGATGACGTTATTGCTGCCAATTATCTGCCGCCTTGACTTGAAACAGCTCCCACCTGCCTGTTGCAGTAAAGCGGGCTTGGTCAATGCGGCTCTCGAGGGAAGTAACCCTTGCCAGAAGTTTTCGAAGTCATCTGTGGTTCCACCTTCGTTCTTTCCTCTCTGCCATGAGAGCATGCCCCACAGAGGGGCTGCCTCTCCAGCCTGGACCCCAGAAAGAAGACGAAGTAAATCAGAGACTTGGCTGACCAGCAGCTGGTGTTTAAGCTGAGTGAGGAGTAACCTGTGGTTGATGTGAGTCACTGAAAATCAGGGCTGTGACCACAGCTGACTGAGACGTTGGCTCTAAGGATTTGAGAAGGGGAAGCTTTCTCTATGGTTCGCTAGAGACACCCTAAAGGAGAGATGGGGAGGTGCCGGCCAACGGGGATTTACTCACGCGAGTGTTCTGGTCACACAGATTTCCCTTTCTGGGTGTATAGCCACCAAGATGCCCGCGTATTGTTGTCCCAAATGGACGCTCCTCAGGGGTGCGCTCAGGCCCTAGCCTGCCTCTCCAGCCTCATCTGCTCACTGCTTTTCTCTCTAATTTCCCGTGTTTTTTTTCCGTCTCTGTCCTGTGCCCACCGCAAGAGCAGGCATCTGGGAAAATCACTTCATTTATCCAAACCTCAGTTTCCCCACCTGTAAGGGGGAGGATCATGAGACCACTCAGAATTACCGATTTAAGGATTAAATGAGTTAACATGGGAGAGCGCCTAGCCCTCCTAGATCTCTGTCGAATGAATAAACAAATAAATAAACACTTGACGTCTGATGCCAAAGAACCATCTGGCTTATCAAACAGTCCCTTTAGGTTTAGGTTATTACAAATCAATCTCCTCCGGCTTGAGCACGTTTGGAAAAGCTGATAAAGCTGGAGTTTCTGAACCTATAAAATCAAAGCAGCGGTGACCTCGGCAAGGGGCAGCCCTCCGACGAGTGTCATTTTGCAGCAAGTGTCAGCTGGAGCCCTGCACAGAGAGACACGTGCTCTGGGGAGGCTCTCTTCTGAATGCTGCTCCTTGGGATGCAGACTCCTAGGAACAAGGCAATTGATTTCTGCATGGCAGACATAAAGGCCCACGCAACGTGGGACCTGGAACGACATTGAGACAGTCAATTAATGCCAGGCACAGAATTTGACCTGTGTCTTTTTCAAAGAAGGCAGCCCACCAGTTGGCTCGGTGCCCCTTGCTGGATTCTGAAAACCCAGGTGCTGAAAAATGCTTCTCCTTGTCTACTAATCAAACCACAAACTCAGCTCGGGAAGCACATATTTATTGTAGAATTGCCCACATAACAATGTCAGGTCAACCGAAAATCCCAGAACTATGCGAGGCATGTGGGAAACATGGAGATGGGAGGAGGGAGCTTGTATTTATTGAGCATCTATTACGTATAAGGCATCGTGGAGACATGTTTTCATTGAATTCTCCCAATAATCAGGCAAGGTGGGTGCTGTTACCTTTTGACCCAGGTAAAGGCTTGGAGACTGAGGAAGGCTGAGCAGCAGACCTAGGGCTGCAGAGCCCAGAGGGCCAGAGCCTGGGCTCAAATCAGTCCTGTCTGATCCCCCAAATCGTGCATTTCCCACACGCTGCTTCCCACAACCCTGCAGAGCCTCCGGGTGGTTAAAAGGTGACATAAGGAGGGCTGGCCTTGGGTTACACTGTGTTCTTTTGGGATCAGGACTGGATCGAGCTGGGCGGGTGCCTGGGGGAAGGCTCGCTTTTATCGAAACGTTTGTTCGCAAGCGAGTACAGGAGAGGCTGCGTGGGGGAAAAGGGGACAGTTACGAGATGAATTGTGTCCCCCAAAATATATATGTTGACTTCTAACCCCCAGGACCTCATAATGTGACCTATTGGGAAACAGGGTCTTTACAGAGATGATCGAGGTCACGATAAGGTCATAGGGTGGGCTCTAATTCAATACGACACGTGCATGTCCTTATAAAAAGAGGACATTTGGACACAGAGACAGACATGCACAGAGGGGAGATATGTGAAGAGACATAGGGAGGTGGCCATGTGAAGGCAGAGGACTGGAGTGAGGTATCTGTAAGCCAAGGCACACCAAGGATTGCTGGAAACCACCAGAAGCTAGGAGAGAGGCCCGGCTGTAACGCATTGTCTCTCTCGGCCTCAGAAGGAACCAACCACCCCTGCCGACACCTTGAACCCAGACTCCTGGCTCCCAGAACTGTGAGACGATAAATTTCTGTTATTTTAAGCCACCAAGATCATGGCACTTTGTCCTGGCAGCTCCGGGACACTCTGGTGGTGGCCTCAGCTTCCCTTCTCTTGCTGGATCATTCAGCTCCGGCCCCAGCTCGGACAGGCCACTTCCTTAGCAAAACCAGCCTGACCTCCCTCCATTGGAGGGCTTTGGTGATTTCTCTGTTGTCCCCGGTACTCCCATGGGAAGTCACCCCCACCCCTCACCCCGTCCCAAGGGAGCTGTAGTGAAGACACTGTTCTCATCATATTTCCAGCACTGCCATGCTGTCTGAGGGGCAGACAGACCCTCCACACGGTCTAGAGAGTGGGGCCGTTCAGCCAGCAGACTCCGCACGGGCCAGCTGCAGGACAGAAGAGAGAAATCACAGAATGGCACATCTCACTCCTAACCCTGTCCCACCCCCAGGATTATTTTAAAATTCTTTAGGATTCGGAATTTTAATCGATTAATTCATTGCTTAATAGTCAAGCCTGTCTATTTTCTCACGCCGTAACAGGGATGGGCTAAGGGCCTGGCAAATGCTGCTTATGTTCCAATGTCGAATGGCAGAGAAGAGTTGCTGCACACCTCAGCAGATTAGTCACAGAAATTCAGCCCGTTCACGATCGTCATTTAGGCATCTAGATCAAATCAGAGTGAGATCTGCCCTACCCCTTTCGGCTCATCTCAAGAATGTGAGGCGTCTGGTCTTTGTGTAACATTGCTTCCAATAACCTTGGCTTCTTAGGGGAAGAAGCAGAGATGAATGAGCCACAGGGAAACACTAATTTCCATATATTAGAGATGATGAAAAATGTTAATGGCTTAAACGAAGCTAATCTACAAGATTAAGAATATAACAGACAATTTTAAGGACAGAGACTCCCATTGAGTTTCTGGCAGCTGATGAGAATCCCGACACTTCACGTTGCTGTGGGAGAGATGCTGGAGGCACGGAGCTAGCCGGAGATGATGCCTCCAGCATTGAGAACCTGGGGGAGGCGTCCCAGCCCTGCTGCTCAGAGCTGTGTGACCTTGAGCCAGTGACTCAGCCTCTCTAAGGCCCCAATCCCTCATCTGCCTAGCTCTCTGAAGAGCCAAGAGACTAAATAGAGATGTGTTCAAGTGCTTTGCCAACTGTAAAATGCTCCACGCACGTTAGGAAGCACAAGGCCAAGGGGATTTGAACAATCCCGAGGGGATTGAACTGTGAGCAGTAGAAACCTTCCGAGATAAATAACCAGTAAACACAGCGAACGTGTTATGTTTCCCCCTGTAGCTTCCTAAAATACTTTAAAAGAGGAAATCTATGGGCCTCAGGATGAGGCTTGTCAGACAACCCCTGCCTACACGGCAGGTAAAAGAACCTTCGGACATTTTGTTCCCAAGTCGCAGGCCATTACTGTCCCTAATGGGGACTGCAGCTGGTTAAGGCGGTTAATGCAGCCCTTCTCTTCAATAGAGCAGTGACAATTTAGAGGCTGAGGCAGCAGGGCCATGCTCAGCAGTGGCTCTCGGCAAACAAGTGAATAAATTGGCATGGATCTGGCCAGCCATAGACCAAATGGCCTTGGACAGCTGTACTTAGCCAGAGAGCGGAGCTCACAGAAGGCCGCCTCTGTTCTCTCCGCAGCTTTGGCAAAGACTGGGAAAGCCCATCCTCCCCACAGGGTCCCCAGGCTCCTGTTTATCTGGAGGGTACCCATGTGGATCTTGATGGATAGGCAGAAGGTACAGCTCGTGCTCCTCCTGTGAGGGCCCCTTGCCTCATGAATGTAGGAAGTTTTGGCTTCATGTTTCCTGATAGTCCCAAAGGACTGTACCCTCTTTCATGGTCCCCATGAGGGGGAAGTGTGCCTGCTGGTACCTGCCTGCAGGTCCTGCTATGTTTCCACTGAGGTAGGTGGCCATGCTTCGCTGCCTCCCATCACAGACCAAACTCCCCTACTCCCATCTCTTTTTGTATCAAATCAGCTTCTCAGTTATGTCCCATCCTGTACCTTCTCCAAAGGCTTTCGAAGCACCAGCTGCTGCTGCCTACAGCGGGTCTGTCATTGACTCGCCATCGCTTTCTGTATCTCTCGGCTCCGCCGGTCTGAGTTAGTTTTCCTCCCTTTTGCTCATTCTCTTTATCTTTGGAATTTGCGCTTTTCAAGCCATGTGTTTATTCTCACACTTGGCTTAATCTAGCATCACCGTTTCTAGTTCAGTCCTTTATTGTTTGTTTGTTTGTTTGTTTGTTTGGGGGTACTGGGGGAAACACAGGTGGAACAGACAGGTTTAGGGTTAATAAAGTCAGTTCCTCTGGGTCTGGTGGCCACTCTCTGAGACTCTTTTACAGAGGGGTGTGGAAGTGGAGCAAATATCCCTTCATAATGAAATTAACTACTAAGAGACACTACTAAGAGTTCCCCACCACTTTTTTTAAAAATGGAGTATAAACATGTTTGTCATATGCAACAGAATTCAAAACTAATTTTTAAGATGGCAGAGTAGGTAAACTCTGTGCTCACCTCTTTCCAACCACATCAAAATTACAACTAAACTGCAGAACAGCCATTGTTGACAACCTCCTGAAGTCTAGCTGAAGAAAACTAAGAATGTACAGAAGAAGCCACATGAGAATGGTAGGAGGGGTGGAGACACAGAACAGGTTGGTCCCACAACCATGAGTAATAGTTAAAAATTGGGAAGGATATCTCAGCCATGGAGATTGCCCCTGAGGAGCATGGGATCCCAGCCCTACACCAGGCTCCCCAGCCCAGGGTTTCAGTGGTAGAAAGAAAGTCCTCATAACTTCTGGTTGTGAAAACCAGTGGAGATTGTGGCCGAGTGAGACGAGGGCTGCTGGAGTCCCAGGCACTCTTCTTAAAGGGTCCACCCATGAACTTACCCACTGACAGACTCACTTGCTCTGACCTCCAGTGCTGGAGCAGCAGCTTGAAGGGTGCCAGGGACATACAGGGAGGAACTGAATTGTCCAGCTTCAGAGTGAGGGCTAGAGAGGCAGCTTTCTCCCAGAAAAAGTTCTGGCAGAGCCATTATTCCTTTGTTAGGCCCTTCCCTTACCCAGTGTGCATGTGCAGGCGAGTGCCATATCTGAGGGTCTCTGTCAACCTTAATAACACCATTTGCCCTGCCCTGGTGATTTCCTGAGACCCTGCCCCACCCAACTTGTGGGCCTACTCAACCGGCTTCTACTGGCTTTTCCATATACATGGTCTGTCTTGGCTTATACAGGTGACTTTCCTAAAATCTCTCAAAAGTTCACAAACCCCAAACAAGCAGCATCTGGCCTCAGAGTGCCCCATATCTCTTTCTAAGTAGCCCCAAGCCCAGCACTAGCAGCAGTCAGCCTCAGTTCACAGCTTAGCTTCTTCCAGGCACCTCCAAGCCCAGCACAAGTGGCAACCATCTGCAGATCACTTTGTAGCTCATATCAAGTGGCTGACCTTGGCCTGCACCAGAGACCCTCCCAAGAGGCCTCAGGACTAATGCACCAACACAGCCAGCTTCAGACCACACCAGACACCACCCAACCACCTCTACAAATGACACACCCAAAGGGCAGACTGGGCAGGCACCAGAGCCCTACTGAAGTGAACCCTACTCTATAGGTTCAGTGCCTGCACAACAGCTCCATCACTAGTCATGGCCAGTCAGCCCGAGGGTCAATCCCTCCCAGTGACACGCCAACAGCAATCAAGGCTCAACTATAATAGGAGGGCACACGCAAAGGACATATCTGGAACTTCTGGCTCAGGTGACCAAGGAGACTGTATCTATTATACAAGACTGTACCACTGGACACCTAGGGCCCCATAGGACACCTATTATACAAGGCCACTCTACCAAGACTGGAAGACATAGCAGCTCTACCTAATACATAGAAACAAACACAAAGAAGCAGCCAAAATGAAGAGACAAAGAAACATGTCCCAAGTTAAAGAACAGAACAAAATGCAGAAAAATAACTAAACAAAATGGAGACAAGCAATCTACCAGATGGAGACAGAGTTCAAAACACTGCTTATAAGGATGCTCAACAATCTCAGTGAGAACTTCGACAAAGAGATAGGAAACATAAAAATGGAGACAGAAAATATAAAAAAGAATCTGTCAGAAATGAAGAACACAATAACGGAAATGAAGAATATATTAGAGGGAATTAACAGTAGATTAGATGAAGCAAAGGATCGTATCAGTGATTTGGAAGACAAGGTAGCAGAAAACATCCTGTCTGAACAGCAAAAAGAAAAAAGAATCGCAAAAAATGAGTGTGATTTAAGGGGCCTCGAGGACGACATCAAGCATACCAACATTCACATCATAGGGGGACCAGAAGAAGAGAAAGAGTAAGGAGTTGAAAACCTATTTGAAGAAATTATGACAGAAAACTTTCCTAACCTGGTAAAGGAAATGGACATAGAAGCCCAAGAAGCACAGAGAGTTCCAAACAAGACGAACCAAAATAGACCCACACCAAGACACATGATAACTAAAACGCCAAAGGTTAAAGACAAAGAGAAAATCTTAAAAGCAGCAAGAGAAAAGCGGTTAATTACTTACAAGGGAGCTTCCATAAGATGTCAGCTGATTTCTCAACAGAAACTTTGCAGGCCAGAAGGGACTGGCATGAAATAGTCAAAGTGATGAAAAGCAAGATTCCAACCAAGACTACTCCACCCAGCAAAGCCATCGTTTAGAATGACGGATAAAGAGCTTCCCAGACAAGACAAAGCTAAAGGAGTTCATCACCACGAACCAGTGTTATAAAAAATGTTAAAGGTAATTCTTTAAGAGGAAGAATAAGGAAAAAAAGATCAAAAATATGAATAAAATGGTAATAACTACATATCTATCAATAATTACTTTAAATGTAAATGGATTAAATTCTCCAATCAAAAAAAAAAATAAGAAAACAAGACCCTTCCATATACTGCTGCAAAAGACTCACTGCAGATAGAAAGACACACACAGACTGAAAGTAAAGAGATGGATAAAGATATTTCATGAAAAGAGAAATGGAAAAAAAAAAAAAAAAGCTGGGGTAGCGACACTTACATCAGACAAAACAGACTTTAAAACAAAGGCTATTAACAAGAGACAAAGAAGGATCTAGCAATTCCACTTCTGGGTATTTATCCAAAGAAATCCAAAACACTAATTTGAAAAGACATATGCATCCCTATGTTCATTGCAGCATTATTTACAATGACCAAGATATGGAGGCAACCTGGGTGTCCATCAGTGGATAAATGAATAAAGAAGAGGTGATACATATGCACAATGGAATATTACTCAGCCACAAAAGAAGAATGAAATCTTGCCATCTGCAACAACGTGGATGGACCCAGAGGATGTTATGTTAAGTGAAATAAGTTAGACAGAGAAAGACAAATGCCATATGATTTCACTTATATTTGGAATCTAGGAAACGAAATAAATGAACAAACAAAACAGAATCAAACTCGTAGATACGGGGAACATTTTGATGGTTGCTAGACGGGAGGGGATTTAGGGGGATGGGAAAAAAAAGAAACACCTTAATTTTTTTGTTTGTCACCTGCCTCCGGGTTCTGCATGGTTTTCAAGTGTAGATTATGTACACCAGAGGCAGAGACGTAGCATAGAAATGAAAATTCTCCACTGCTAGGGTGAACCAGAGAAAACAGTCCCCAATTTAAATCACATGCACGTGGCTACATGACATTTCTCAGGGTTAATTAGGTGGGAAAAAGAAAAATCGAGGCAGCCTCTTCATCTGTGAGTCAGTTCTTAATATGTTCTAGCTCTGCCCCAGCCTCTGCTAATTTGGGTCAAGACATGAAAGAAGGCAAGGAGGCCTGGGGAGTGTGCGTGCACAGCTCTCCAGAAACAGGGCCAACAGTAGACGATCCGGAAGGTCTGGGGTGGCAGCTTCAGCTGAGCAGTCCCAAGAGTGGGGATGACCAGCTGGAGAGTGGGTGGTGGAGCTCCAGCTCTTCCCCAAGCAAGGTACAGACAGACCGGACCTGCCCATCTTCTCTACTTTCTGGACCCAGCCAATGGCACCACTGCTGATCCAGCTACCTTCAGCTGTTGTGAGGCCGTGTGCCCGAGTGATCACATGCACAAGCTTGACACCAAGATGGACCGGGGGTCAAGGTCTGGCTTTGACCCTTACTACTTCCAGTATGACCCTAGACAAGTTCCTTAGCTTTCCTTAGCCTCTGTTTTCTTGTGTGCAATATGACGATACTAGGACCTTCCTGGTACAGTGGTGGAGAGAATTAAAAAGTGATTAGAACATTGTTAGCATTCAATAAGTGTCAACCATTATTATTATTGTAATAGTAGTAGCAATAATAATAATAATAATAACAATAATAAACCAGATCATCCTTTACTCATTCCTATCTCTCACCACACATTTTTAATTAATCATCAAGTCCTAGAACTTCTAATTTTGCATCTTGCTGTGGGCGGTCTGCATTATGCGAACGATGCGGTATATACTATAGGAGACAAATTCTCAGCTGCGACACAACTGAACGCAGATCTTGCTACTTTATAATGGAATTTTACTGTTTGAAGAGCTGCGAATGCCTGAGGCCATAATTCTGCAATAATTACCATATCTTTGAGAACTTTCTGCACCATCAGTGAGAAAACAGAATTCAAAATTACCAAACAAAATTGTCTTGAAAACCTAGTTTCTTCTGAGCTAATTTACTCTTTTCTAAGCCTGCCTGCTGATAAAAGGTGGCACATATATTCTGCCATGACAATGATATGCTTGGCCTCCTCAAATTACTTGGTGTTCTTCAAGGAATAAAAATCTCTCAGTGCCACATCTCTAAAGTCTTTTCTCACATTTGAGAATCCACTCTATTAAAAATAAAGTGAAACCCAGCAAAACAGTCCCCAGTATACTGAATATGTAACTGAGTCACCGAGTTGTTCTAGGTACACACAAAAGTAGGGATCCTTGCACAGCCAGGAGTTAACCACTGTCAAAACAAACTCATTCAGTGGGGAGATAAGCCACCAAAGTCTCCAAATCCCGCTTTTAAAGTCTATCTTTATCAGTTTGTGAATGGATTTTGGAAACCCTTTAACCCCAAATGTCTATGACACTCTGTTTTCAATATGATCCATGTCCGTGTCATTCGATCTTTCTCTGTGATTCTGGCTAGAAACGCTACTCGGCCACCAGCTACCGTGTCACTGCAGCGAGAAACCAAAGTGCTGAGACTTCTGATGCGCAGGTTTTGAGCATCCTAGCCTCGAACTCTCTCGCTCCCAGCTTTTGTACATGCTGTTTGCTCCGCCTAGAAAATTCTCCTTCAACCCTAACACCCCTGCTTATCCTTCAGGATTCAGTTTGGACTCCATTTTCCCCAGGAAGCATCTCCTGACCTCCCAAATCGGAGCTGGTTGTCGCTCTTTACCAGGCCCTCCCAGGCCACCCTGTACTTCCAAAATTCATAGGATGTACACGTCACACTCCAATTACCCATTTATCTCTGTATCTCCACTAAACTGTCCTCTGAAATAGGACCGCATCCATCTTGTTCACCTTTGTGTCCCCAGTGTCTGGCAAATTGCCTGCTCATAACGGGTGCTTAACAAATATTTAAAGAATCAACACATGAGTAATTTGACAGTAAGTAAACTGTAAAATATTTTTATAACTGCCTTATAATAAGATCCTCAAGTTCCAAGTATAATACTTAGGAGAGTAACATCTAATGAGGTATTTTTAATCTGAGATAATTACAAAGTCAATCAGAATATACGCACTTTTAATTTAAGCCAAGTTTGTTCTATTCGATTAATGGAGTTGGCTAAATAGAAGCTCAAATAAGAGCTTGTTAATTATGCTAATTAACAAATGGCTGAATTAAAATATGTGAGCTACGTGAGACCTAGTTAAAATCTGACGTTACTACGTGGTAAGCACATATTAAGTAACACAGTTTCTCAAAGGGATAGCTTTTGTTGCCTCACTTATTTGTGGGTAAATTTGAGTAAACAGCTTTGCATAAATTTCCAGATACCCGATGCAGCCCGTTTTGGTGATGGGGTCTGGGGAGGGAGGGATGCTTTATCTCTGGAGGTTTTTCTTCTCAACTCTTAGCAAGGTACAACTCAGAAAGGTTATAGCCAGTATAAAAAGGAAATATTGTATCCTTCTATCCCCTAAGAACCCATTGGGGGATCTCTCAGATGCATGAAGAAAGCCATCGGAAGGTGTCTTAAGAATTTTTGTGCTCTAATTTATTCCACAAGGAAGTTTATTTGCCTGACAAGTTATTAATGGCATTTATTTCAATAATCCTGGAATTCATGTTTCAGCCCAAAAGTTACTTCCATAAGAATTCCTTCACCAGGTCAAACCCTAAATATCCTTTCCCAGCACCACAAGCCTTTACATTTTTTTAAAAATATATATGATTAATCTATCAAATTTCTCTAGAACTCTAGAACTCAAGCTCTCTGAGGACAGGAACTATATCTGATTTCGCTCACCACTCTATCCCAAGCGCCTGGTACAGTCTTCTGAATAACTGGTACTGAAAAAGACAGATCTGATAGGTAAACAGAAGCCACTTTTCTCTAAGGGCATTTGTTGAGTTCAAGAAATTCCAGCTTTCGTTCTGATAACCTTGAAAGGTGATAGGAACGGAAATCACCTCATCCAAGGTGAGAGGTCTAACCAGAGATGCTCCTTACAACACAGTGGAGCCCAGGGACGACACACTGAGAAAACTGGACATGAACCATCCCTTACGACGAAGTTAAGTCTGGGACTGACCTGGGTATTTCTAACAATGGTCTTCGATAACCTACTCCACCTGGCACCGCTCCCTGCTCTTTCCTCCGTGGCCTCCAGTCTCCTCCTCTTCTCCCCTTTCCTCACTTCGCACCGGCCACACTGGCCTCCTGGATACTCCTCAAACATCCGCAGATCCTCCCGCTTTGGAGTCAGTCTTTCCACTAACAGTCTCTAGCTCTTAACCCAGTTTGCATGATGAAAATCAGCGGTGGTTTGGGAGTGGCATCCAGGGGTTGGAATACTTTTTATATGGCCCATATTTCCTCGAAGTCATCTGAGATCGTTTTAGTAGATAATTGTTGAAACTGAGTGATGGGTCCATGCAGCCCCTTACACTGTTCTCTCAAATAAAATGAAACCCAAGCTTCTCCAGTGATTGTAATATGCAGCAGGCTCGAGAAGCGCCAGTCTATAACCCCCAAAGCAGATCATTCATTTTGCCCATAAACATACTAATTGAGACATTTCCATTTGAAAGGCTGTCTTAGTGAATTTAAAAGAGACGTATAAGATGAAAAATATCAAATTTATTCTCAAAAATACAAGAAAAAGAGTATACATTTGAATTCACTTTGCAATGTACATTAACAATGAGAACACCTGTTCCACGGTCCATTTGTCTCAGCTCAACTTCCGACCAACGTCGAGTCCACAGAAGGGAAAGATTCCTGGCCCTCAGTCTGCAGAACCTGGAACTTGGCAAGCGAACACGTGAAATTTGCACCCCAGACTCGATCCTCCTGACTCTAGGCAGAGGCTTGCTAACGAGGATGCTCCGAACATTTGAAAAATAAAGGGCCTCTTACTGTCTGACGACTTATCCGAAAGCTCTAGAATACTCATTTGCAGTTTGAGCTCTTATGACTTCCAGTAATGGGTAGCCTATTTTGAGGTAAAGTACAGAGCAGGAAAGAATGAAATTCTCTTCAGTTTCAAATGAACTACTATCTAAATGTGAAAATATTATCAAAGGTAATTACCTTTTCTGTTTGAAAAATAAACCACTCAAATGAATTTACTGGTTCGAAAGAGACTTGTTAATAAACCTGACAAGGAAAAACCAAACTGTCACCCTACTTTTGGCCATAGTAACGGGACTCCGTCAAAGGTTAGCTTCCTCATCTTTGGGAAGTGGGGCCACAGGAGCTCTATCAGAAATGGCTGCCGAGATGCTTAGATTCGATCTGAGCTCTCCTCGGAAGACTGGGGGAACGGCAAGGACATGCTTATTTGTAGACTGTTCCCACTCATGTTTACTAGACGGCTGTTGATGACACCAAGTTCTCGTATCACCATACTCAGGTCTTCGTGTAACTTGACGATCGCATTTTTTACTTCCCCTAGGAGAACTGGAATGGAGCTGTTTGCTTCAGTCTCCCTGGGCAGGCCTTCGGTTGTCTGAAAAGTAGAACAGGACATAGAGGTGAAGCGGTCTACGTTTTGGGTGGAAAACTCCACCCAGTTATGGCTGGAAATATGACCTATCTTTTTTGTAGCAGAATCGGAGTTAGCTGAAAGAAGTCTCGGTAGACTGAGGGTGTCATTTTCTTCTTCATCAGAAGATGCTGCACCCATAGGACCAAAGGGACAACCAGCACCGGCTGTCTGATCTTTATCCTTAAAGAAGACAGAAGACTGTTGATGGGACAGAGTCCAGAATGAAGGTCCGGCCAGCACTGGGGGTAAGACAGGAACAGACTTCTCTGGAGATGCTGAATCAGGAGATGACACGGATAAAGCAGAAAAGGAGGATGTTCCCTCAGAGGTGGTTGACACTAAAATGTATAAAGGAGAAAGATTATGCAAATACAAATGAGAGTAATAGCTAAAATACTTTTACACTGTAAAATCCTATCTGAAAGGTCTCCGCATAAATACACTGCTTGGATTTCACATGCTAAAAAATCATAATAGGCCTAGATAAACCCAAAGCAGGAAATAAAGAGAATCTAAAGATGTATTATATATCAACGATACCATGGAAATGAAACTAAAATAGAATTATCAATATTCATCTTGACTTTCAAACCCTGACTAATACATTTTTACACTTCACTTATCAGAGAGAGCAGAAAAGTAAAGTTTTATACCCTCTTCTACTGGTGGCATTTTAAGTTGACATTTAAAATAGAGTCTGAAAAAACTGCAACTTAGACTGCTTTTTTTTTTTTTCCTACAGAGAATAATACTATGGCAAAATGAACAACCAACTACAAGTACCCAAAAGTTGTGAAACTAATCTTTTCTCAATAGTCAAATATGGTCATGAACGAGGTCCGACCCATCCGTGACACACAACGCATAGGATTAATTTTTCACCGAGAAACTACGAGTAAAACAAAAAGCATTCTAAGCCTATTTTCCATAAAATTAAAGATTTGGTAACATTTTAACTTCCTTTCAGGCAAAGTCATATTAAATCTCTTCTTTCATACTTCATTTGAAATCGTGATTTTCCAAACTGTGTTCTGAGAAATACTCTGTTCTTTAAGACATAAAAAGATGTTTTGTGAAAACACGGCTTCAAAGTCAAATAAGACGAATAATTTCCCATTAGGAAATTAGCAATGTTCGTCAGCACATTTAAAGTTCTGAGAAATCTACACTAATTTACTCAATTTTTCTGAACTTTCTTGGACACAGAACTTTATCTTGTCTCCTTGGAATATCTACATACATTCATTTATGCATTAGGTGGTACAAATTGGCAAAGTCCAGTCCTAAAGTCTTTGAAACTAACTCTGGACTCGGAAATTAATGCTTACTACTTGGCACACAGGACTTATCTTTCTGTATTATTTTATTTCTTTTACATATCCATGTCCCTCTAAACTAAATTGGACCGCCTGAAAAATTATGGCCAGGGGAGGTGGCTACTATTTTCTGCTTCAAAGCTTTCCAGTTTTCTGGAAAAAAAAGTCCAATCACAAAATTTTGGGGGGATGAAATGGGTATTCTTAGCTGATGCATCAGCAGGATATGAAAAAAAAGTAGGAACCTCAAGATATGATCAAGACAAGACAAGCACACTTAAGAATTGAGGCCAAGCTTATCCCGACAGTCTATCCTTGGGTTAAGAAGGTACGATGATGGCGGGCTTGCTCGGGATGAAAGCCTCCACATATTTGGGTCCTGAGTCACACTGCTACACTCCCAACTGGGCATGCTCCGTCGGCATCACAGAGACCCATCAGCTGACGGGTCCCTTCGCCATCCTCCCGTGTGGGCTCTCCTGTTTTCCATATCCCATGTCCTCCTCTTTCTTGGTTTACTCTCATTTCAGAGTAGCACATTCTCCAGTAGTTCGCTGCAAAAGGATGCAGGAGAAGTAAAAGTTTTGAGAATATGCGTGTTTGAAAATGTCTGCGTCTTACTTTTGGGCTTACTGACAGTTTGGTTAGATAAGCATTCGAGGTTGGCAGTCCTTTCAGAATTGTGAAGGCCAAACTCCCGTCTTCTTGATTTCAGTACTGCCGCCCAGGAGTCGTTGCCATTCTAATTGTCATTCATCGCATACAACGGGTTTCATCTCTGAAGCCGTGCAGAATGGCCTCTGCCTCCCCAGCTTTCCAAAGCTTCTCCCTGTGCCCCGAGGGGTGCTGTTTTCATTCACTCAGGTCCATCTGATGGTCAGCTGACCTAGTCAGGCAACTCATTTCCTCCAGCTTTAGAAAATTTTCTCGAATGCTTTAATCTCCCCCTCTGTGTTTTCTCTGTTCTGTCTTTCTGAATCTCCTCTCATTCAGCCGTCAGATCTCCTGGACTCACGCTCTGATCTTCCTATTTTCTCTCATTTCCCTCTACTTTTGTCTTTGTGCTCTACTCCCTTAGAGATTTTTTCAATGTTAGCTTTTGATCCTACCACTGAGTTGTTAATTTCTGCTATTATATTTTTAATTTCCAGGAGATTTTATTTATTTATTTATTTATTTATTTATTTATTTATTTATTTACTTACTTACTTACTTACTTACTTACTTATTTATTTATCTATTTGGTTCTCAGAAATTCTTTCTGGAACTCTTATTTTATGGATGCAACATATCCTCTGACCGCTTGTCTCAATGTTTTACGTTAGAAGTTTTTTTCAGATGTCTGGTATCCCTTGCTGTCTGCTTACAGCTAAGAACGGAGGGTTACAAAGTTGCCTGGAAGCTCTGAGTGTGAGTGTGGGACTTGTCAACTTAGAGCTTCGGCGAACAGTCATTTGGGTGGATCATTTGTTGAGGGACCACTGCTGTCAGTATCTTCAGTTCTTCCCTCCGAGGGGTTAGGCTCTTGTGAGACTAGTTCTCCTACCTCCTGCCTAAGGGAGACCCGGCTCCCAGTGTGCCCACGTCTAGCAGGGAAAGGGAACTGGGTTCCCACTGGTCGGCATCTGTTTGCACATGCTCACCTAATCCTGTGGTGCTTGTTACCGTACCCATGCACTCAACCGTACCTAGTATTTCTCATTTCAGAGACCCTCCATCTGCCTTCCCCAGAAAATACATCTCCAGACTTCTGCGGAGGGTGTGGGACCAGGTAATGGATTCGGCAGTGGTTTGACTGTTTGGCAGGGAGGAGTCATCTAAGGATTTAACTGCATTTCAAATAGCTGTTTTCTAATTCTTTTTATTTAGCACCACCCTCCAAGAGTAACACGCGGAGTAGGTTTTAGAAATCCATTTTAAAACATGAGGCAAAGAAATCTCAGAGGCTAAAAGAGCTCCCCAAGATCACAAGGGTAAAGGGGGCAGAGATGAGATGCAAATCAAGTCTCTGATGTCAAAGCATATGATTTAAAACCGCTATGTTATATGTTCATGTCATTCCAGTATACCAGAGTTAATTTTACTCTATTATAGAATTATGTTAAATTCTGGTATAAAATTTAGAAGGCAGGCAACTAGGAGGGTGAGGAAACGACATTTTATCTATAAGAAATGGTTGATAGATATGCAAATCTTTACCCACAAAGGGGTAGTGGGAGAATGGGTGAGAGGCTATATTTAATTAATAGAAAATAGTCACAAAACCTTAGTAATACTTATCTTCCATTTCTCATATTGTATATGTGTTAGAACTGAGGTTAATAGGTGAAAGTTATAGAAAAAGAGGTTTTAGCCCAATTTAAAAAGGAAAATTTTCTAATAGTCATGGTTCTCCACACATGAAATAAGCTGCTTTGAGAAATGGCAATTTCCCTGATGCTCCTGGAGCTTGCGCATGTCCTGAATCACCATCTGGCAGGAATGTGACAGGCAGGATCCACGTATCAGGTGACAGAACCATATGGCCCTGATGAGATTCTAAAGTTCTGGGACCCAAAACGTATCTGTTAGAGTACTAAGAAACTATTCTAGAAACAATTCACTCTGGTAAGAAGGAATGATTTTAACAAAAAACATTTAAGTAGGCCAAGAGGAAAATAATATGAGTCAAAAATTAATATAGTGTTACCTTATGTATTTGAGGATGACACATACAGTTATGTTCGTCACATACGTATATGATGTGATTAAAATACCTGGTATTTAACTTTATGCTAGTTAGTGGTTCTCCAGTTGTGCTCACTGCACCTGCAGCAAGAGCATCACCTAGGAATTGGTTAGAAGGAAGTTCTCAGGCCCCACCGCAGACCAACTGAATCGGAAACTGGGAGTTGGGCACAGAAAACCGAGTTTTAACGAGTCTTCAGGTGTGCTACAGTTTGAGGATGGATCCCTGCCTTCTACTGCATGTCCACCTTTCGTTCGCTTTGTAGCCGCAACTGCTGGCTAAACAGCCTATCATCGTTTATAGTTTTGCGTCTTGAATTCGCAGGCTTCTCGATGCCTTGGCTCATAAAGGCCGCTTCATCTCCCAGCGCTGGACACCCACTTACTCCGGTCTCGAATACCGCACAGCGGTACCAGACACTCCACGCTGCACCCCGGGTGCCTCCCCCCACCCGCCTGGTTACCCTTCTCTGGCCCCTTCTCTGGCTCACTACAGAAGTTATTTGGGCATCTTGTTCACATTCATCATCTTCACACAGTTTATCTACCAGAGCTGAAATGCTGTAATTATTGCAAACAACCTGCAGTAAATGGCGGGATTTAAAAATCTCATCACGTATGCATGCCAATTAACGCCGCATTTGCTTGAAGATAGCACCAATAAAACCATCCCAAATGCTGATGTGTTATCTCTAACCTTTTATACTTATGAGTAACAATGGACCAGCGAATTAATAATTACACCTTGAAATTTCAAAAGCATTTAGAACTACTGGGCTGCCAAAATAAAATCACAAATACATTTCCAGAAATATTTTAGAACTCTACTTAGTGTAAATGTAAATTCTTCTGTAAGCAGCAGGTCCTTGGTCAACTAAACACTTCAAACAGTTCCTTGTAAAACAAGGATTTTTTCCCCCCATTTTCCAATTCATGTCTTTCAGACTTCCTAGCTGATACATAATGGCTGTCAAGTTAGCTATACACGTAAATTAAAATATTCTGATTTTGTTCTGTGGTTTAAAAATCTAGTATTTTACACAAACGCTCATAGCAGAATTATTCATAATAGGTCAAAGTGGAAACAACTCAAGTGTCTATCAACTGATGAATGGATAAATAAAATGTGTTTATCTGCACAATGGAATATTATTCAGCCATAAAAAGGAACGAAGTACTGATACATGTATGAACCTTGAAAATATTATGCTAAGCGAAAGAAGGCCGACACAGAGGCCACGTATTGTATGATTCCATCATATGAAATGTCCAGAATAGGCAAATCCATAGAGACAGGAAGTAGATTAGTGGCTGTAGGAGTTAGGGAGAGGGAGAAATGTGGAGTGACTGCTAATAGATACAGGACTTTTTGGGGTGCTGAAACGTTCTGGAATCAGTGGTGATGGTTGCATCACTGAATATACTAAAAGCCACTAAAGCATACACTTTAAAGGGATGCATTTTATGGTACGCGAATTATATCTCAATTTTTAAAATGTAACATTTGAAATTTTATTTTTAATGTCATGTCTATAGCTAAGCTACAAATTTAAGAACAAGATAGGGTTAGAGAGAAATGCTAATAAGTCTGCCTCTAAATCACTTATGCTAAATTTTTATTGAGAAAATTGGATTATGGGATTAAAGATAAGAGTTCTCACTTACCTACTAAGTGTAAATTTGGTTCACTGAATTTTAAAAATCAGATCAGTCTGTCCTTTTGTCTCCGCAGAAGCAGGCGGGAGCTGCACAGCGGAGGAGTGTTTGGGGTTGTGTTGGGGGCAGCACACCCGCTGTCACTCCCCTGTGTAGCAAGGCTCCCTTCAACAGGTGCTTCTGAACCTGCGGGACCAGTAGCTCAGGGCTAGCTGAGATGGTGTGCAGAACTGTGTTCTATCATTTTCCCCATTTCTTTTAGGGAAATCGTTAATTGTTCTGGCTCTGAAGCCTTTTATAGTCAAAAAGGAAAGGGCATGGTGAATGAGTCGTGTGTGTGTGTGTGTGTGTGTGTGTGTGTGTGTGTGTGTGTGTGTGTATAAAATTCGGTTCCTTTTCTTACCAAAGATCAACTGAAAAATCCAGAACAACTGCCGCTGAAAACCAGAGTTTAAAAATGTAACCAATGAGACACAGAAACAAAGGATGAAGCCAGAGAGAATTCTCACCACTACCCCAATATAAGTAAGTATAGTGCAGTCTAACACTCTAACTGTGGCTTATGAGAACACAAAGAGAGTGGCCTGCCACCAGATCTGCCTTCTAAGCGTCTACGAGCTCTTTTTCCCTCTTCAGTGTGCATTATAAAATATCTAATGACCTAAAAGAATAGTTTGAAAAGTTTAAGCTACAGGTAAATAACATTTAAACGGGGGAGCAGAGGAATGGGCTGTTCTAAGAACAGTTATTTAGTCTCAAAAGATCAAAGGAAGTGGCTGCAGCAAATCGGTCCCTCTCATTCAATAAAAATATGAAGGTGTATTAGCTAGCGGCCTTAGCCTCCCTGATGTTTGAGATCTGCTAAAATATTAGTGTGCAAGTATTTTTTAATTTGCCCAGCTCATTATCTCCAAAGAGTTTATAACATCAGACCTGGACCCTTCATATAAATAAGTTCTTCTTAAAATCAGAAGACAGATACAGCAGTCCCCCCTTTTCCAGGGGGGGTATGTCCTAAGACCTATATATACGGTAGACCCTTGCACAACACAGGCTTGAACTGCGCAGGTCCACTTACATGCACATTTTTTTCAATAAATATGGTAAATGTATTTTCTCTTCTTTTTAATTTTGTTAATAACATTTTCTTTCCTCTAGCTTACTTCATTGCAAGAATACAACATTTGAAATTCGTTTTAATTGACTATTTCTGTTGTTGATAAGCCTTCATTAATAAAATTTTGGAGAAGTCAAAGTTATATGGGGATTTTGACTGCTTGGCGGGGGCTGGTGACTCTGACCTCCATGTTGATCAAGGGTCAGCTGTACTGTTTTTTCCCGTACATACGTCCCTATGGTAAAGTTTAATTTATAAATTAGGCACAGGAAGGGATTTACAATAATAACTGATAATAAAAGAAAATGATTATAATAAAATAACGAGCATGTGGTCGCTCGCTGCAGAGGGTCCCTTGCCGCGGCTCCACGGAGGCTCGATGCTTTCTGGTGCAACACGCTGCCATCGGCTGGAACGTTTTCTGTTCATGTCTTCCACCCATGAATTTAGAGCCTTTTTCGTCTTAACTAAGTGGTCATCACGTGCTGTGGCTGAAACTTTTGCAGTTCGAGGTGTGACGACGAGCACGAATTTGCTTTTTCCCCTCTTCACGATTTCACAGATGGAAGCTTTGTTCTCACCACAGACCTGAGCAACCTCGGCATATGATTTTTTTCTTTCCTTCTTAAGTCAAGAACTTTTACTTTTTTATCTAAAGGAAGCACTCTACAGCTTCTCTTTGGCATCGTCGAATTGCCAGCATCACCACTCTTGCACCTTGAGGCCATTATCAAAATAAGGGTGACCCGAACACAAGCACTGCGATACCACGACAGTCGAGCTGATCACTACGCAGTGACCGATGGGCAAGTAGTGTGTACATCATGGACAAGCCGGACAAGGGGCTGATTCAGGTCCTGGACAGGACAGAGGTAGATGGCGTGAGATTTCACCATGCTACTCAGACAAGCACGTAATTTAAACTTAAGAATTGTTTATTTCTGGAATTTTCCACTGAATATTTTCAGACCACAGTTGACCAGTGGTAAGTGAAACTTTGGAATGCAAAACCACGGAAAAGGGGAGACCACTGTACCACCTTCTCTATCCCCCGTCACCCCCGACAATGCCAGCCAGCGTCTGTGGAGATCGGCTATCCATTCTTGCCTCTTTTCTGGAATTCCTCAACCACAATGACCTTTGGCCACTCCTGTGAGTGCGCCCTAGGACGTGTCATCACTCAGAACTGCCTCACTCTGAAATCTTGTTTTCTGAGATTACCTTCCTTCTGAATTACTTCCGGCCTCTGCATTCCTTTTGATGCATCTACACTGTGGTCTCACTGAGACAGCAGATCCCATGATCCTTTTCTCTTCCCTCACTCCATCAGTGCCCGCCTGGCTCTGCCTCTTTTCTTGTCCAGTCCAGAATCCCACTATCCATCACTTTGACCACTTAATTGCTATCCCCTTGCTACCGTTTCTTCTGATTTATCTGCTGCTAATTCCTAATCCAGGAGTCAGCAAACCTCTCTGTAAAGGACCAGAATATAAATATTTAGGCTTTGTGGGACATACAGTCTCTGTTGCAACTATTTAGCTATGCTATGGCAGCACAAAAGCAGTCAAAGACAATATATAAACCAATTAGTGTGGTCGTATTCCAATAAAACTTTATTTATAAAAGCAGGCTGTGGGCCAGGTTTGGCCCAGAGGCTACAGTTTACCAATCACTGTCCTAATCTTTTTAATTTAAATATTTACCTTCTTTCCTTCCTATCCAGGCTGCTCAGCACTATTGGAGGAAAGCACAGGACCCCATAAATTAGGGCCTCTACAAATGGCCGACCATTCCTTCATCTTATCGGTGTCTCGTCTGCTCCATCTTCCATTCTCTAGAGTGGCTATTCTAAATCTTCACCACCTCTCCAGAGCTGTTATACCACTCCAAACTCCTCAGTCTTGGCAGGCGACGTCAAAAAAGGAGATACTGAGGCCATGACACACAGTGTGTACTGCACGAAGGCTCAATACACTTTAATTATTAAAATCAACAAAACCCTTCCTCGTACCTGATACATCCTTTCTCCTCCTTCCCTACAGGCCTCGGGATGAGGCGACTCTCTTTCGGTTCTGGGTTCCAGCCCACCTCCCCACCCCCGTCATGCCTCCCTCTACCCCGCCCTCTCTCATCTCTCACTTCTCACCCAGTTTCTTCTCCTACGACAGCCCCCCAAGTGCTGCCCCATGTTTCACCCCCTCTAAACTGATCTCTCACATTCCCTGACCAAGTAATTTTTCTAAAACACATTTGTAAAGCAACTCACCTGACTTAAAACCTTTAGTGACTCACACTGTCTTCAAAATAAAGTCCAAACTTAACCCGGCATACATTGCTTTTCATCATCT
>NW_011888926.1:3055077-3069827 GCF_000151845.1 Pteropus vampyrus | reverse complement strand
TGAGGCGACTCTCTTTCGGTTCTGGGTTCCAGCCCACCTCCCCACCCCCGTCATGCCTCCCTCTACCCCGCCCTCTCTCATCTCTCACTTCTCACCCAGTTTCTTCTCCTACGACAGCCCCCCAAGTGCTGCCCCATGTTTCACCCCCTCTAAACTGATCTCTCACATTCCCTGACCAAGTAATTTTTCTAAAACACATTTGTAAAGCAACTCACCTGACTTAAAACCTTTAGTGACTCACACTGTCTTCAAAATAAAGTCCAAACTTAACCTGGCATACATTGCTTTTCATCATCTGTCCTGGCTTAATTGTCCAGTGTTTTTTTCTATTACTTCTTCATGCACATTTTCCATTCCTGCTCTACATTTAAAAGCTGCTTTTAGGTTGCTTATTAAATACCGAGAGCTTCCAATGTGCAAGGCACTGTGGATATGATAATAAATGGGGCAGACATGGACTCTTCCCTCATGAAGTTGATACTGGGGTGAAGGGGAGACATTAAACAACTTAATGCATATTTACTTAGAATGACAATAAGTGCTAGGAAGGAGAATCCTAGGGTACTGAGACGGCATACAGTTGTGGGGATCTGAAATAATCTGGGGTCAGGGAAACTTGAAGAAGCGATGTTTGAGCTACTGAGAGTGAACCTGGGAAAGGGTGGGGCAGAGGTGCTCCAGCGAGAGGGAACAAGGGCCCAAAGGCGGTGAAGCCACACAGCTAATCTGACAAATGGAAAGAACACCGGGCTGCTGAGAGAGGCAGAAGCCTGACTGCGCAGGGCCCGGAGGGCTCTCCGATCTTTAGGGACATGGCGAGCAGTCCACGGTTTAGGTGGGCGGCATCAGCCATCGGGTCACTGGCTGCCCCATGGAGAAGGAACTGGAGCTCCCCAGAACCTCTTTGCTCAGTCACAACTCAGTATTATTTCTTGGCCTGGATGCCCTTTCTGGAAGGATACGAGTTTACATGTGCCTGAGAAGAAATAAGAAATTCTTGGGTACTTTTGGAAATAACCAGACGGGATTTGGAGAGTTGTGGGGGAAGGGGTGAGGTCCTATAGTTCGGAAAGTGGAACTAAAAATATGGACACGAAGTAACAACAGCAAGCTCTGATACAGCGCTTACCAAAAGAATTTGGGGTTCACTCCTTCTGGGGCTCCCTCCCTTTCATTTCTCTCATAACCTTCTAGCTTCTCTGCAAGCACTGACCTCTCTCTTTTGACAGCTCAGGTCACGTGACTTGAACAGTACCCAGACGGTCTTAATTTTGGCTACTTATTTCTCAGCTCTGGAATTTTCATTTATTCTGTTTTATAGATAGGAGTATTCTGATGAAATTCTCCATCTTTCTTCTGTTTTCTTGATCATATGAATCATAATTGTTTAGAAATACCTATCTTATAACTTCGGTGTCCATATTTTCTGTGAGTTTGCTTCTGTTGTCTATTTTTCACCTGTATTTCTGGTCATTTGTTCATTTCCTGATATGCCTTATAATTTCTCGTTGAATGCCAAAACTTTTGCATGAAGAATGGTAGCAGTTCTCAAGAAAGGATTTCATAGTCTTCTAGAAGACGAATGGAATACGAGGCGATCACTTCGCTCTGGTCGAAGCTGGGTTTCAGCTCTGCGAGGACCGTTCCATTTCTGGTTTGTCCTTACCCCTAGAGTGTAGCTCTGATGCTTAGGATGAAGCCTGTCAGCGGCCCCAGATGAAAGCATGAGATGTTCACCAGAGCCTCTACACTGGGCATGTCCTGAACTCCAACCTCTGTATCCTAGCACGATAAGATCACCAGGACCTCTGCTTAGCTTGCTGGCCTCTTAGAAGCTGCTTCCTGTTTCGTTTCTTGGTTCTCATCCAGAACATGCACACCTTAGCAGTAGGCAAATGTTTCAGTGAAAAATTACACAAAGACTTTTGGATTTTTTTTTCCTCTGTGATTTCCTCCCCTCCGGAATACTGGCCCCTTAAATCCCTGCCACCTCAGGAGCCCCAGACTCTAACCCTATCTCCCAAGCTTAGTGAGACAGTGAAAAGCCCAGGCCTCTGATTTTCCCTCAGTGTCGATCATCTTCCTCTGCTATCATGAAAATGATCCAAAGATGGAAAACTGAGGTGAATATGGCTTCCATTTCATATGCAAAATCATTAGCCATTGGTGATTAAGTCAGCCTCCAGCCCCTCTCCTCGCGCCCCAGAGGTCAGGGGTGAAGCTGAAAGTTCCAGCCCTCTAACCACCTGGTTGGTTACTCTGGCAACTGGCCCCCATCCTCCAAGAGCTACCCCATTAGCACAAACTCAGGTATGGTTGAAAGGGGCTTATGATGAATAGCAAAAAGGCACTCCTCGCCCCTGTCAGGCAGAAAATTGCAAGGGTTTTCGGAGCTCTGCTGGGAACCCAGGAGGAAGACCAAATATAAATTTCTTATTATGTCACGATATCACAGTCCTCTCCCTAGGATCTTGACCCATCCTGCGTTTTCTCCCTTGGTTGTTTTACAATGACTTCAAACCAGATTTTAATAGTTTTCCAGCTTGAACCAGTATTTTTGGTGGAAGGTTAGACCAGTACTATCTACTTCATTTTAAGTAGAAGCAAAAGTCCGCCTTGCTAACTGATTTTAGAGGAACTCTAGCTAATTTTTATAATTAAGTATACTTGGTATACAGGCAGTGGCCAAAAACTATTTTCAATTATCTTTTTATGGTGTTTGGAAAGAAATGAACCAAAAGTAACAGCTTCTCAGGGGACGGCCATGCATAGAAGCCATCAAAGCCATTATAACCAGTACTAGTTGGTTTCCACATTGGTGGTCTCAGCAGAAAAGTTAATTTGGTGACAAAACTAAGAATAAGTATTATTTTTAGGTTATTCAATTCTAAAAATTCTGGAAAGGGCAGTTAAGGGGAATCTTTTCTTATTCATTGACCTTACTACCAGCAAGGTAAATTTCTGTAACTTCAACATGTTGGCTTCTACTATTTGTATTTTTTTTATCGCTGTCTATCTGTCCATTTAGGTCTGTAAATACTTGCTTTACATACCTCGTTACTCCTATGCAGAGTGCATAAATAATAATAAATGCTACATCCTATCTTGGATTGGATACTTTTATATGGCATTTTTGACCACATAAGTTTGAGGCTGTTTAAAAGATATATATTAAAAACTTTATATTTATAAGAGTTAGTAAGCATTGTTATAATAAGAACCAATAAAACTACTTCGTCTTTGAAAAATGAGCAAATTATTCTTTTACTAATTACCTTTACAGAAGAAAGTATAATTGTAAAATGTAGGATTTAATAAACGACAGCCAACAACCTGCAATCTCGACTTGCTTTATCCTTTATCATCCAGTCTAAACAACACTGCAACTCTCTCAATGTTTTACAAGACGGAAGAAGGAAGAGATTCTCCACTCCTTTTTTGCAAAGAATATACAGCCCTTTTAAAAAGGGGCACACACACATATTTTGTTTCTATATATGTACCAATGCACACAATAACCATTTCTTTTTCATATAGTCTCTTAATAAGTAAATGTCTAACAGGAAACTCTTACTTAATGCTAGTTTTTTCTAATTTGTTCTCTATCAAAATTTCTCAGAACTTGTGCTTTAATCGAGAGCTTGTAACCCATAATGACATTCTACCTATTGGCCCTTCTAATCGAAGGGTCACTTACCCAACCGAGAAGGACCTCTGCGGCATGTACATCTTAATACCACTGGATAAAGAGTGAAAGGAGGGAAGAAAGCAGAGAAAAGTAAAAGAAGAACGCTTCGAAGGGGTTTTCGTTTGTTTGTTTGTTTGTGGTGGTGTGGGGTTTTTTAGACTCACCCAATGTCGTTAAGGTTTTGAGGTTTTCATCATCCATCTGAACAGTGCTGGGTTGTGTCGGTTCCTGAGAGTCCTTATTGATTACGATCCTCTCCACTGAGTCAAATGTTTCGAATGAGGGAGAGACATAGAGCGTCTCTACGGAGGCTTGGTTATGGAAAGTAGAATCTGACTCTGACATCCTTAAATTAGGACTGATATGCTCCTTTCTACTCGAGGACCAAAATGCTGGTGAAGTTGTCAGTGTTTCAAAACTTTTTGCAGCTGACTGCTTTTCTAGAGACATTTGCAAAGGGCCTTCTGTTACAGTATTTGTACTGGTACTGTCTGATTTCTTGTCTAAACTCACATTTGCCTGCGGAGATGGGTTTTTTTCTGAGGGAGTAGGCATAGCATCTGTAAAATAAGAAATACGAACGATCTTAAAAAAAAATGGAATCGAAAATACTCTATTTCAAATCTGTTGCAACTTTAATCAATCATTTTTTTTTTTTATGCCATAACAAGATTCTTTCCTATTTAATCGTTTCTTACTATGTTTCCATTCTGCCTATTTGAAGTATTCCCACACTATAATTGATGTATTAGTCACCGGTGGCTGCCTTCTCTCTCTCTCTCCTCACTGAAGCACAAGGCAAGGAAAGCTTCAAATAACTGTTCTTTAAATATTATTTGCTTCATATATTTATCTGTCTTTGAAACCACTATATTTTTAGTACCTTTAAACTTTCAACTTTTACAAGATAAACTGGAGAAAATATGTCACATCATACTGGCTCTGTCTTTACAGAGTCCTCACCTACAAAAATGTCTTTTTCTCCTGAAATAAATGTCTTCTCGCTCCAGTGTCTCTACAGAGCACATAAAAAAAAATCACTACTTCAGGTAGCAGATTAATTTTTAAAGATCCTTTGTCTACATGGGAAAAAAGAAGCAATCTTTCAGAGCCACTGTGATGATTACTAAAATGTAAGTTCCATCAGGTTGGAGATCTTTGTCCATTTTATTCATTAATGTCACCGAAATATCTAGAATATAACAAAGTACCTAGAATATCATAGACAGATAGTGTTTATTGCAAATAGAAGGAATTGGAGGAGTTTTAAGGAATTGCAATTTAAGATGGGTCTGATATTGGAATATCTCTTGCATTGCTGAATTATGAGCCTGGTCCAAATTTCTAGATGCAAATTGTTATCAACACTCTCAGTGCTAGGGCTTGCTCTTTAGTTTCATCTGAAGTTAGATGTGGAAAGAAAGAAAATATTTCTAAGAGGGAGAGTTCGTGAAATTAGAAGCATAACTAGGCGAGAGAGACAAAAGGAAGATGCTACCGTTGGAAGCACTGAAAAGACGAGAGACTCCAGGAATTGTGTAATTCGTCATCAAATGTTTATGTGTCACAACGTACAACATAACATACCTCATAATGCACATTTATTTTTATTTTTTTAAGCCCTTAGTGTTTTAAATTTATTTTTAATTGTAGTCGACATACAATATTCTATTTGTTCCAGGTGCATGACATAAGCGATTCAACATTGATGTACCTATAATGCACATTTTTATGCTATCATCCTCACTTTCAGGCTTTGAGTTATTACAGAAAAGCAAATTTTCTTTGAGAAAAAAAACCTTCCTTTCCATTTCCATTCAGAGTTGAAGGCATGCCCGGGCAAAAAGCGGTGTTACTATAACATACTTAGACAGTTCAAGAAACCTACATCAATACCTCTACCAGGAATTCCATTTCCCCACAACCCTTTCATCTCCAGACTTCCTCATCTTTTAAAACTCAACTCAACTATCACTTTCTCTATAAAGCCTTCTCTGATCCTTTTCTTTCCTTGCCCTGTCCTATTATTGTCTGTCTTACCATATCTTCTTTGGGGCCCTGTGAGTGATCATAACACTGAATCTCATTTATTACAAGTCTTGCCCCCAACCTGACACAGGCTCCTTGAGGAGACGTTATTAGGAGTCATTCTGTGTCCTAGCATCTAATAGTGCCATTCCCATTGGAAGTGTTCAATACACGTTTGCTGAGTGAAAGGACAAACTGAAGCATGAGGATAAAGAAGCAGCAATGCCTTTGTTGTTCTAAATTGGACATAGTTTATTCAATGATGAAAGGAAACAGAAAATTGGTAGCTGAAAATAACTTCTACAATACTCCTCGCTTGTATATGATTAAGTTATATCTAGTTGGTAAAAGGTTCTGTTAAAAATACTAATAATGGAATACTAGATTTACAGTATTCCAAAATACACGTGTCCATCATCATTTTTACATGAAAGCATTCCTTAAAAGCAAATTTAGTCAAATATTTTTTCATCGGCTTTCATTTCACATGTGAGAAAAATGGGGGGAAAGTCTTTTTCCATAGCACTAAAATCATCTTCAAATTTAACAACGTGTAAACCAAGATAATTCAGAATGATAATGATTTTATGATGAAATAGTCACAATAATACTCAATCTAAATCTCAGAATTGGGATGTATAAAGTCATCTATATAGCCATTATTTTAATGTTTAGAACAAAAAAAGAAAAATATCTTAAAATTCAATGAAATGAACCTGATTGAAGTCATTCTGTTTCTATCAACCCCTCTTCCCCAGTAGTCCAGGAGGAGCAGAATGCAATCTTTTTGTTGCTTAGACTTTTAAAACCTGTAACCTTTGCAATCAATAGAATACTATGATCTAAAAGTAAAAAGCAGGAAGACAAATTAAAAAATAATGATTTTAAATGAATAGTAGACTATCCAAAAGAGAAAATGTTTGCTTAAACGGAATGCTAATGCGGTCTGAAGATTCTAGGAAGCAAGTCATCCTGGGCTTCTGTGCCATCGGCCTTGCTCCATCCCTGCCCTTTCCATGCAATAGGTCAAACCAATCCACTTCAATCTAATCCCTGCTGTAGTTATTTATAGTTCATATTCAAAACTCCTTCAAAAACTCCCTCTTGTTTCAGGGACAAAGTTTAAACTCCTTGAGTTTTAAAGGTCCTCCATTACTTATTTTCGATCACTACTCAACAGGAAACTAAGCCTCAGTCAGGCCATTCTCTTCATCACACACATACCCTATGTTCATCCGGGTCCCTTTATCTTCATTCTCCACGTTAATTCATGCTTATCTTTATTACCACTGATTTCTCACCCTGCACTCTAACGCTGGAATCCCCTCTCCCCCTTCTCTATCCATTTAAATCTTATCAATTCTTCAAGGTCTATCTCAAATAATTATTACTTCCAGTAGTTATTTTCAACCATGTTTATCACTCTATCCTAATCCTTCCCTTCTCTAAAATATTTATTTCTATAAATTCATTTTTCTACCTAATCATATGTGATATAGAGCTTATCACACATCATTAAGTTCCTGCATCCTGACCATGCTTTTGCATATTGGAGGTATGCAAATAATGGTTAAATTTAATAATTCCTTAATTTACAAATATCTAATATCAATTTTTATATGTTGATTTTCTACATAATGATTTATATGATATGCGAAGCCTAAAAATAAGAATGATCAAGCAAGAGGCACTTATTAAGCACCTACTGTTTGCATTGGACTGTATTAGACTCTGGAGACATACATAAGTGGCAATCATAGTTTCAGTGAACTTAGGATCAAGTGTGGATTCTATACAGATAGGTAGAAAGAAAGATTATCGATGATAGATAAATAATTGCATTTTTATACACACACAAAAAAGTATGTGTATGAAAAACACATAAAAATAACCAATAATACAAACTACCAGTTCAATTTCAATATGTCTAGGGGACTATAGTTTCTCAATATGAGAGAACATAATGAATATATTTGTATAAGACGGTGAATTGAACATGTTTTGGTCTGAATTCTCCCAAAAGCAGACTTTAAGAAAAAGATGTGGATCACTGACTTTGACCAGTGATCCCAAGCATACAAGTGAGGGCGTGGGAAAGGTAACGTAAAAGAGGGACAAAAGCCAATAGACTGTATGAATGACCAGGTCACCAATGTGAGCACATGAGGTTCGATCTTGCTGGGTGCCTCCGAACTGTCCTTTCAGGGATGGGAAGGTGGCATGTTTATACAATGGCTCTTGCCTTCACTGGTTGAGGGTCGCCCCTATGAGTGCTAAATCTTTGGCATTCCTAGGCTGCCCTGCACTTAGGCGGACGAATGTTGGGGCTTTGGAGAAAACTTTCAGTTGGAGAAGCAGAGAGACACAGGTGCTCTCGGTGCATATGAGAACTGGTCGCCGGGTCTGTAGTTGTACTCAGAGGTAGGCCAAGAGAACATGGGATGAGGCAGTAATAGTATTTGTTATCAGATATATTCATTTATATTCTCTCCTTCCCCAAAACCCACTAAAATGACAGAAGGGGCAGAAAAAGGCAAAACCTAGAAGGGCAAATAGAAGAGAAGAGAAGAGAGAACAAAAGATGAGAGATGTCAACAAATTGTCAGAAACGGAAAAGTTCATGGAATAAAGAAGCAAAGCCCCAGATGCCCGTAGAAGGGAAAGCCACTGTAAAAGAAACCAGTTCTTACCACAGAACTCTACAAGGTTTCAGGAATTGGAGGACAGGTTAACTCGGAATTCTGGGTTCTTTAGGGTCTATTATTTTGGGGAGAGGATCTTCACTTGTACGTAAGATAGAGATGTTTTTCTTGCTTGGACATTCAAGTATATGCAGAAGAATATGTATGAATGCTGAGTAGCCAATAGATGGATGGTGTCAGTTATTAAGCTGTTGCCTCTTCACTTGGTGATACTGGGGCTGGGACACCACAAACCACATTTCTGTTTCTCCAGCTAAGTGTTTCTTGGGTTCTGCCAACAGGAAGTGCTAGAGGGAGATTGGAAGGCTGGAGTAGGAAGAAACAACTCTCCTTCCTGTTTTCTTCCTGCTCCTGACAGCATCAGCCTAACACTCCTTCGCGCTATCAGCAGCATTCTTGCCAGTAGCATTTTGTCCCAACACTTGCAGAAGCAGCCTACCATGCCCCCTAAATAGCGTCAACACCTGCCAGCTAGAACCTGCCTTCCGAGAGGCCTGGGTCACAGTTTTGGGTCACCGCCCCACGAGACCCTTCCTCTAAGCTGCTAAATTTTAATAGTTCCAACCTCTGCCCTTTGCTCTCCCAGCCCGAGGACTCGTAGTTTATGCCTGCAATTGCTACCTTTGTGATATCTTAGTATTCTTTTTTTAACTTTTTAAAATCTAATCGACATCTTTTATATTAAATTCTCTCTAATGTATTATAATATATTTTTTTGTGGTAATGACAGAGTAGTTTCTATTAGACCAATCTTCCTATAAATAACAGCTAGCAACTCTAGACAACATATAAAATGCATTTCTAGGCATTATTTGAAGGTATAGGAGACTGACCAAAAGCAGGCAGAAATCGGAGGGAGTCAGCATTTGGAAGAAAGGAAGAGCTCTGGGTGAGCTTCCTGTTTTCCCAGCTCATCATTCCAGTTCCAGCCAGCTCTACACTGGGCGCTAAAATCTGGTGAAACTACAGTTTCACTGGCTTGAAGTACCAGAGGATGGGGTTTGGAACTACCACAGCGCTTGAAAGTAAGGGGGTAAAATCCAGCAAAGAGAGAGCCACAGAGGAAACCACACTTACTACCATCATCATCGATCTGCTAATAACCACACATAAAAACGAAAATCTTGAAAGTATTCAGGGGAAGATGACATGTTAACATACAAGGAAAGAATGATATGAATGACAGCTATTTTCATCAGAAACAACAGAGACCAGAAGACAGTGTAATGACATTTTTTTCCAAATGACGAAAACTGTCAATGCAGAATTCTATATCCAGCACAATATCTTTCAAAATTGAAGGCAAAATAAAAACATGTTAATATCAACAAAAACTAAGAGAATTAATTGCTAAGAGACCTTTACAATTAGAAATGCTAAAGAAGTACTTCGGGCTGAGGGAATTATACCAGGTGGAAAGCTGGAGCTTTGGGAAGGAATAGAGAGCGCTAGAAATGGACGTATGAAGATAAATATAAAAGATTATTTTCCCTCTTAATTTCTTAAAATAGATGCGACTGCTTAAAAACTTGTAACACTGTGTATGACGTATTACAATAGATATACTTTATATGACAACTATGGCACAGACGATGGGTGGTACATTGGACCTACATGGTCATGAGATTCTTACATTTTATGTGAGGTGGTGACGCAATGAGACTGCAAAAAGTTATGACTATGTAATTTAATCCCTAGAGAAAACACTAAAATTAATGCGAAGAGATATAACGAAGAAACCAATTGATAGATTAAAATGGAATTATAAAAAATATTGAATTAACGTAAGAGAAGGCAGTAACGGGAAAAAAAACAAACAAACAGAGGAACAAAACACAGATGGGACAGCAGAAAGTAAAACATTACACCTGAATCCAACCACATCGATAATTAGTAAACTAACTGCAAACTACAAAGCCCAAACTTTCAGACTGGTTATAAATCATCCAATCATATGCTATATACAAGAGACACAGCTTAAAAACAAAGACACGCATAAGTCGAAAGTGAAAGGATTTAAAAGGATAAACTATAAAACAATAAGCATAAAAAAGTTCGATGGTTATATTAATATCAGATAAAACAGGCTTCAAGACAAGGGGTATTACTAGAGAATAAAAAGGATATTTCATAATGATAAAAGGGCTAAACAATAGAGCTACGGAAAAATGAAGCAAAAACTGACAGAATTAAAGAGACAATTAGACAAATCCAACTAAATCATATTTGGCAATTTTAATAACCCCTCTCAGCAACTGATAGAATAGACAAAATATCAGTGTCAATATAGGAGATATACACAACACTATCATCTATCCTGACTTACGGAATCACCACACCCAACCACTGCAGAATATACATTTTTACTGTAAGTTTGCAAGTGCATATGGTATGTTGTCCAAGACAGACCATATGCTGGGCCATAAAACAAATCTCAATAGACTTAAAAGCTTCAAATCTTACATTAAGTGGACTTAAATTAGAAGTAAATAACAGTAATACACCTAGAAAAAAACTCCCAAATATTTGGAAATTTAAAAACACACTTCAAATAAAAAAAACTCCCAAATATTTGGAAATTTAAAAACACACTTCAAATAAAAAAAACTCCCAAATATTTGGAAATTTAAAAACACACTTCAAATATTCATACAAGAATATTTGTATGAAGAATATTTGTCTTAGAAGAAATTCTCTCTGTTAAAATAACTGGTGTTGATTAGACTTCCTATTCTGGCTAAGTTGGAACAGGGACTGGATTTAACCCACTGCTTGAAACATCTAAAAAACTGGACAAAACAAACGAAACCGTGTATTCAGACATTGCGCATCAGGCAGTGCAGGATGGCGAATCTTGAAAGAGGGATATAAACGAGGTGAGCCCTAGGACAGTTCCCAGGCCACAGAGTAGGAAGTGGGAACCCAGGCAGAGTGCAGTGGCCTCCCTGTGTTGAGAGGGAGCTTGGGGTCTTCCGAGGCCAACAGAATTGGAGTTTGCAGGGCAGAGTACTGGAGAAACCTCTGGAGATCTGCTAATCGGTGCATGCAGGTGAGGAAACCCAACACCCCCGAAAGGAAAGGAAGAGTTCCTGCTCCCACCAGCCGGTGGCCACCTCATCATTCACAGGACACTGGTTAGAGTGTCGCACGCTGCTGGTGGGACTGTAAAACGGTGCAGCTGCTTTGGGAAACAGTTTGGCTGTTTTGTCCCTCAGAAAGTTAAACACGGAATTACCAAATGACCCAGCCATTCCACTTCTAGCTTTTTGCCCAAGAGAAAACAAACCATAGTCCTCATAAACACTTCACAAATGTTTATAGCAGCTTTATTTGTAACAGCCGAAATCCGAAGACAACCCAAATGTCCATCAACAGGTACATAGATAAACATTACGGTATAACCATATAATGAAATACCACTCGGTGATAAAAATCAATGAACTATTGGTACACGCAACGACATGGATGCACCTCAAAATAATTATGCCAGATAGTGAAAGAAGCCAGACAAAAGAGTACCTACTATATGATTCCTTTTATAGAAAGTTGTAGAAAATGCCAACGAATCTATAATGACAGAAAGTAACCAATGGTTACCTATGGACAGAGATGGGGCCGGGCAGGGCATGTGGAAACAATTAGCAAAGGCACAAAGAATCTTCTGGAGGTGATTAAATGTTCATCATCTTCGTTGTGGTTGTCATTTCATGGGTGTACACATATATCTTATCAAATTATAAAAAAACATATCAAGTGTATCAATTATACATTTGAAATACGTGCATTTATTGTATGATAGTTATATTTCAATAAAGCTGCTAAAAACATAACTAGCACTTTTTTTTTTTTTTTAATCTCTTGACTGGATGCTGGCTGTTATAGTACTTTAGAAAAACTACTGTTCTAGTTTTAAATGAAATGTTCTGAGGCTGGTAGAGTAAGGAAACCAACCAAGAGACCAATGAAATAATTCAGATTCTAAGGTTAATCTAGTACCCAAGCAAGTATTGAGAAACTATAAATTAAGGCACTGTGTCAAGGTTAGAGGTACAAAGATATAAAAGAAATTTAGGAAGTCTTCTGAAAGAGGTGATCTTTGAGCTGAGCTAAAAGGATGAGAAAAAGTCAGCCAGGATGAGAAAGACAGGAAGGGTGGCCAGCAAAGGAATGAAAGGTGTAGACCGTGTGGTGTGTAGGAAGGTAGAATGGGCACAAACCTTAGTGTTACTAGTGCAAAGCATGTGGCAGACAGTGCAAGAGCCAAATCTGGAGAGAAAGGAAGGAGCCGGGCCTGTTGGGCCTCTTGCCTGACAGGCGGGAGTGATCAGAACTGAACTGAGATCTTCAGATAGCCTTCTTAAAATGCATTCCTCTGGGTGCTTCGGCAGAACTTTGCTGGCTCACTCGCATCTCTCTAGGCAATCTTTTCAATATTCTTCCATGGCTCTGTTTCCTCTAAAATGCAATCTATCCTTTGCCCTCTTCTCTTCTGCCTCTGCAATCTCCCAGGGTGATGGCATCTATCACCTTATTTAAACTAGGACTAGATCTACCACCTGTACATAAGTTCTTCATACAGTTTAATCCTCAGCCCTGACTCCTGCTGAGGTCTAGCCATAAATACACACTTATCCCTCTGCACAGGAAGGTCTCACTACCCTCCAGCCTCCTCATCTTTGGTGTTCATTTTACCTCTATTAATATGACCATCAACTTTGTTGTCACATGGGTTATTTTGGAGCTATAGTTGCTAGCACTGCCTTTGAGGGGTCTCCCTGCCCTGTCCCCTCAGTTCATTCTGCATAGCACAGCCAAGAAGTAACATGATCTGATTTTCTAAAATGAATTTTAGAAAATCAGATCATGTTACTTCTCTCCACTACTTCTTCAAACTACTTAACATGGTTTACAAGACTTTGCATAAATTAGTCCCTATTTGCCTCTCTTGCCTCATTCTGTACTATTTTTCCTAAATATGTACAATCTTGCTATACTTAAATTCTTTCAGTTCTTCAAACCTACCATGCTTCCTCTGTGCACCCATGCTGTTCCTTTAGCCTGAAATGCTCCCCCAACCCCATTTTAGCTAACTAACAGATTTCCAACTTCCAGAATGATGTCCCTTACGTGGACATATATTTCACATCTCTGTGTTTTCGCTCATGCTGTTCCCTTAGCCTAGAATATCTTTCATGTCTGCCCTTCTTCTTTATCAAAAATGGTTTCATTCTTCTACACTCAATTCGAATACTACCACCTTTGTGAAATAGTTTACCTTCCAAGGTAAAATGAATCTCTCTTTGCTTTTGCATAATACGATGTGAATATTCATATTTTTCACTTATTTCATTATTTCAAATATAATTAATTCATTTGATAAGGATGAATTAATACAAGGACATGGCAGGCACTATTCTAAGCTCCGATAACAGCAGTAAACAAACTTGCTGTTTATGACTTGTCTATAATTTCCTGTTTATAGATCTGTCACCTCCAGTGCAAACCCCTTCAGGGCACACATCTTCAATTTGTTCGACCTACATGTTCCTTGCAGAGGACCTGACAGTTGTTTCATTAATTATTGTTTAAGGAACCATTATCTGGATGGTCTAATTGTTAAAATAAACTCAACTGCAGAGAAATAAGTCTTAGCGATCGTTCTAATCCAGTCCCTTTGTGATATGCGCAAGAACCTGAGACTTCCAGGCCACACAGTGACTAAAGGGCAGAAGCAGAATGAGAATCCTGGACTCCTGAATTCTAAACTGATGCTCTTTTGACTAGGGGAATAAAGGAAGGAACAAAAAGTCTGGTAGAACCAGCTGTCCCAAGCTCTTCTTTACTAGCAACTGTTCCAGCGGTTCATAACTGTGAAGTGACTGAAGTTGACCTTGGCATCGCTCCATTTGTCCCTGGTGGTGCTTTCAGAGATACAGGGCCATGAGAAGGGGGACTGGGTTGAGTATGCAGTTGGCCTCTGTACCTTGGATCCATATAAAGAATAGACAGCTTTGATGGAAAATTTTCTGAAGCCCAGGAGAACTTGTGGGGATTTGATGGAGACCAGCAATGAATGTTGTCTTTATATGTTTGAACACAAAGTACATAAATGTATACTCTGTAAACAGTAAAGTGACTATTTCATGAGGGCTTCCCAACTCTCCCTGAGAGAGAATTTCTCTGAGTGCCACTGAAAAGGCAGGGACAAGTAGAGAGTAAATTAATTTGATGGGCTGGCTTTATCTGGTTTCTCATTTTCTTTCCACTGAAACCTGAATGTCAAAGAGCTTTGTTCTCAAGTATCTACCCAGCAGACTCCTGGCTGGGAAGCC
>NW_011888926.1:3049536-3055027 GCF_000151845.1 Pteropus vampyrus | reverse complement strand
TCCCCTCAGTTCATTCTGCATAGCACAGCCAAGAAGTAACATGATCTGATTTTCTAAAATGAATTTTAGAAAATCAGATCATGTTACTTCTCTCCACTACTTCTTCAAACTACTTAACATGGTTTACAAGACTTTGCATAAATTAGTCCCTATTTGCCTCTCTTGCCTCATTCTGTACTATTTTTCCTAAATATGTACAATCTTGCTATACTTAAATTCTTTCAGTTCTTCAAACCTACCATGCTTCCTCTGTGCACCCATGCTGTTCCTTTAGCCTGAAATGCTCCCCCAACCCCATTTTAGCTAACTAACAGATTTCCAACTTCCAGAATGATGTCCCTTACGTGGACATATATTTCACATCTCTGTGTTTTCGCTCATGCTGTTCCCTTAGCCTAGAATATCTTTCATGTCTGCCCTTCTTCTTTATCAAAAATGGTTTCATTCTTCTACACTCAATTCGAATACTACCACCTTTGTGAAATAGTTTACCTTCCAAGGTAAAATGAATCTCTCTTTGCTTTTGCATAATACGATGTGAATATTCATATTTTTCACTTATTTCATTATTTCAAATATAATTAATTCATTTGATAAGGATGAATTAATACAAGGACATGGCAGGCACTATTCTAAGCTCCGATAACAGCAGTAAACAAACTTGCTGTTTATGACTTGTCTATAATTTCCTGTTTATAGATCTGTCACCTCCAGTGCAAACCCCTTCAGGGCACACATCTTCAATTTGTTCGACCTACATGTTCCTTGCAGAGGACCTGACAGTTGTTTCATTAATTATTGTTTAAGGAACCATTATCTGGATGGTCTAATTGTTAAAATAAACTCAACTGCAGAGAAATAAGTCTTAGCGATCGTTCTAATCCAGTCCCTTTGTGATATGCGCAAGAACCTGAGACTTCCAGGCCACACAGTGACTAAAGGGCAGAAGCAGAATGAGAATCCTGGACTCCTGAATTCTAAACTGATGCTCTTTTGACTAGGGGAATAAAGGAAGGAACAAAAAGTCTGGTAGAACCAGCTGTCCCAAGCTCTTCTTTACTAGCAACTGTTCCAGCGGTTCATAACTGTGAAGTGACTGAAGTTGACCTTGGCATCGCTCCATTTGTCCCTGGTGGTGCTTTCAGAGATACAGGGCCATGAGAAGGGGGACTGGGTTGAGTATGCAGTTGGCCTCTGTACCTTGGATCCATATAAAGAATAGACAGCTTTGATGGAAAATTTTCTGAAGCCCAGGAGAACTTGTGGGGATTTGATGGAGACCAGCAATGAATGTTGTCTTTATATGTTTGAACACAAAGTACATAAATATATACTCTGTAAACAGTAAAGTGACTATTTCATGAGGGCTTCCCAACTCTCCCTGAGAGAGAATTTCTCTGAGTGCCACTGAAAAGGCAGGGACAAGTAGAGAGTAAATTAATTTGATGGGCTGGCTTTATCTGGTTTCTCATTTTCTTTCCACTGAAACCTGAATGTCAAAGAGCTTTGTTCTCAAGTATCTACCCAGCAGACTCCTGGCTGGGAAGCCTAGTATTAAATCGGGATTATATCTAGCTTTCTTTATTGTACAGTGCTTCGTGCCTGCTAATATACTTGATTAATGCAATATGAGACCTTGATATGTTGTCATATCAAAGCTGGTTTGATTATTCTTGATAGTTATCTTCAGGAAGCTTATTCTCTATGTAAGACATCAGAACACAAATTTAAATACAGACTATCACTAAAATATCTGAAGTAAGGAAAACACACACACACACACTCTCTCTCTCTCTCACACACACACACACACCAGCAACACACCTCCAAACTTTGAGCCTAAGGACAAAAGAGAATAGCTATGCTGTTGAAGGTACCGAAATGTTTTGGGCTAGTTTGGAGAAGGTGATGAAATAATTTTTGAAAGAGAACTTCAGATTTTATTCCAAGTTAAGAGACTTGCTTATAGATAGGAACGTTCCATACTGGTAATTCTTTTTTATTTTTAAATAATTCCACTGCCTTGTTTCAGGTACTATAATTATGACATATTATTTTATATTCCTTTTACTGTGAATCTAATAATGGGTGTTTTATTTCAACAGAGCTATTTCTGTGATCAGTTCTTCTGTTGGTCTGATACATGTATCGAATTATAGCTATATAGCAGAGAGCTGGCAAGCATGACAAAAGATGGATCTCAACATATATCTTTCTGTAGTTTAAAATGTATAACTGAAGGAGCTTCTAGTTCAGTAATTCTGTTAACCAAAAGAAATAGGATCTGAAGATAATAAGGTCACTTTGCTAAGAAGCCACAGTTATAAATTATTAATAAAGAGGAGTGATTTGAATTGCTCAATTGATATATTGGTTTAAAGTAGACACACCACTAATTTAAAATGGATGTTTAATGTGAAACTTAAATAACATATTTGACATAAAAATTTTAGTGTATTTATCTTGTGGTATATACATGAAACTCCAAATAATCGTAAGTTAAAATAGCTATAATTTCCCTATGGTCTGTGTTAAGTGTGTGTATGTGTGTGTGTGTGTGTGTGTGTGTGTGTGTGTGTACACACAACTGTAGGTTCTGAGAATTTTTCATCATATATCGTTACATTTAACTATAGTATATATTAAAATAAAAAAAAACATTTGGAAAATGTAGCAATGAAATATGCCAAGGATATATACTACTCGCAATATAAATTTGAGTTAATGGTTTAACTGCTCATAGGAAAATACAGATATGGACACACTTAAAGGTGCTTTTCTTTAAAAATCTCTCCAAGTAGACAGCTAAAGACTTTCAGGCCATGAAAATGGACCATAATAAATGGATTCTAAAATAAGTACAGGATGCTCATTATTAAATTTTATACCGTAGTTCTGGTTCCATCAATAATAAAAATCATAATTCCCTTCGACAGGTTATCATTATAAAAACTGAGGCTGAAAATGTCTTTGGGAAGCTGGTGATCCTTAGCTAGGTCAATATTTTCTGTCTTTTGGGCTGGAGTGTAAATGGAATCTGGTCTCCAGCCAGCTAAGGTTTCCCTTTACAGAGCGTACTCCAGACCAAAGGAGATGAGCAGGTGCCTGAAGGCACAAGTATCTGTGACCGTCAGACCAATCCTTAAAAGGACAATAAAACCCTACAGGTGACTCTGGGAGAGTAAGAAATTAAGCTAGATTGGGTCAGAGGTTTAATTCTGACGTGAATTAAATATGTGACATGCCTGAAATGGTACCGGGCACTCAGTAGACGCTATGTAGTTAGCGAGTGTGGTTAGTTATTGGGGCACAGTCAGAAGAAGTGGAATCATGAGGGGAGTTCCTGGGGGGCCTGGTCGGAAGCAGAGGGGAACCTGAGCACACCGGGTGCCCTCCCTGCCCCCCAAAATCCCCGTGTTTATGGACCACAAGCATGATGCCGCCCTTTGTGTCCACCAGTTCTTGCATTTAAGACCAAGAGAACTGGTGTACTGTGGAAAGAGACGATGAGAAGTACTATAATTCTTAAACATTTTCCTCATTAGATATACAGACCAATAATAAAGCGTTTTACTTCAATACTGAGTAAAAATCATGTGTGAGTTTGCAACACTGCAACAAACCTTTAAATGTCATTTACATTGTGAATTCAGATGAAGTGCTATTCTCAGGAGGCATGAATGTTCTATTACTCTAAACAAACAACCACCTCCCAAGAAAGCAAGAGACCCACAAACCCCCAACAAACCACACCTATTAAAACATCATATATTACACATGTCCCTTTGGAAAACACCTCACTGAACACCCAAGGTGACATATACCATTTCTCTTTTCCCCAGGCAAAGGCAATTATGTGGTCCTCGTTCTTACAGCTCTTTGCTTAAATTTCAGTAATGTGACTTATAGCATTATATGGTAATTTATATATTTCACTTGCTCTATTTATTCCAGCACCTTCCACATGTTTATTCACTCGTTTATGCAACAGATATATTGAAGATAATACAAAAGTCTGCAGAATTAGATCAGCAAAGCCTTTAGACGTTGTAATTCATTGTAATTACAAAACACAGAAGATAAAATAACCAGAGATATATTTAATATGTTTAAGAAATAAAAGCTGGAAAATACGAGCAAGAGATAAGAGATTATAAAAATAAAACCAAGTAGATTTGACAAAGATCCAAGCAGCCTTCTAAAAATGAAAGATAACTGAAATAAAAAATAATTGGTTGATTTTAAACGTCAGATTAACTCCAGTTGAAGATAAAATTGGGAACTAGAAGATAAATACAAAGAAATTTCAAAAACTACAGCACAGAGATCAACGAGAATGGAAATGTGGGTGCGAGGAGACAGGAAGTCTAACGTGACAGCCACTTAGCGTTCCGACGCCCCTTCCAGTGTGATCGCCTGCCGCATCACGTGACGGCCACCCCGAATTACATGACAGAGTCCCCAGCTCACCAGCTGCCGTCGTATCTCTGGACTTTCGAGCTGGCTGCTCTCTCCTCCTGACCTCCTCTTTTACTTTGCTTACCCTCCCCTCTTCGGGAGGTCGACTTATGGGACAAAGCGGCCTGTGGGTCAGAGTTCCCTCCTCTGAGCTCAGCTCTTCCTGGGTATTAGGACAGAGGAGGGAGAGTAAGAGACAAGCGTCTGTCTCTTTCTCATCCAGCCATTGTGGTGGCCACGTTTCTGTTGGTGGTTGTTGCTTCTCTGGCTGATACGGCCATCCATGCCCTCTCTAGGGCAGGTACCCCAGTGCCAACTCTCTTGCAGGGTAAATATGAGTGCACTCTGGGGAGCCCCTTAACTACACCATTCACGTGGGACACCCAGGTCTGGCGAAACCTGTTCCAACCACCTCCCTGGTGCACTCCCTGACCCTGGACCCAGTGATTTTCAATCTTTGCATCGAGCCCCTTGGGCCTGACACACATTAGAATCTTCTCCTCCTCCCTTCTCCCAGGGGACTGACCACTACTGAAGAAAATTCACACTGTACATCCACAGTCTCCAAATAACCCGGGTCCTCAGGGGTGCCCACAAATCCTTATGCTCGTCTTTAGCACCCTCGATCCCCTCAAAGGCGATTCCGAGCATTCGCTGTTCTCCTCAGGCACCCACGTCACCTTGACTTTTTCGCTCTCGTCAAGAAAAGAGAGGCCGTCACACTGGCCAGCCTCCGCGTGGCACCCTCCTGCCGACCAACCGGACCGATGCGCGGCTGGTCCTCACACCTTCCCTCAGTCTGAGGGTGCGGAAGCCCCTCTCACATGCTGGTCCTGCGACTAAAAACCCACTACAGTCACTTTCTTTCTCCTGTCTCCGGCTTCTTTTCATTAGCCTCTCCTCTCAGTTCAGAGGTGCCTAATCGCTTCCATTTGAAACACTTCTTCCCCGGGCCCCCGGGGTTGTGGTCTCATCTTTCTCCCGCTCCCCTCACCCAAACACGCTGAAAAACGATTTTTTTTTTTTTTTATCT
>NW_011888926.1:3034115-3048921 GCF_000151845.1 Pteropus vampyrus | reverse complement strand
GATTTTCAATCTTTGCATCGAGCCCCTTGGGCCTGACACACATTAGAATCTTCTCCTCCTCCCTTCTCCCAGGGGACTGACCACTACTGAAGAAACTTCACACTGTACATCCACAGACTCCAAATAACCCGGGTCCTCAGGGGTGCCCACAAATCCTCATGCTCGTCTTTAGCACCCTCGATCCCCTCAAAGGCGATTCCGAGCATTCGCTGTTCTCCTCAGGCACCCACGTCACCTTGACTTTTTCGCTCTCATCAAGAAAAGAGAGGCCTTCACACTGGCCAGCCTCCGCGTGGCACCCTCCTGCCGACCAACCGGACCGATGCGCGGCTGTTCCTCACACCTTCCCTCAGTCTTAGGGTGCGGAAGCCCCTCTCACATGCTGGTCCTGCGACTAAAAACCCACTCCAGTCACTTTCTTTCTCCTGTCTCCGGCTTCTTTTCATTAGCCTCTCCTCTCAGTTCAGAGGTGCCTAATCGCTTCCATTTGAAACACTTCTTCCCCGGGCCCCTGGGGTTGTGGTCTCATCTTTCTCCCGCTCCCCTCACCCAAACACGCTGAAAAACAATTTTTTTTTTTTTATCTCACCAAATTCACTTCTCTTCTTCCTGTTCGACTCCTCAAAACACTATAACCTGGCTTCCATCTCTACCTCTCAACTGGAGCTGTCTTCTGGGAGGCCACCATCGACCTCTTAATTGCTAAATCCAATGGACATTTTCCAGCCCTCATGTCAAAGGACCTGTCTCGGTGGCATTTAAGATTAATTAGTCTCTCCTCCCTCCGCACCCTCCGTTTCGTGCACACGTTCATTCAGGAGATACTGATCGGGCAGTGTGTCACCCTGCACACTGAAAACAACGGTGAACGAACGCTGTTCTTCCCCGTCCTCTCGGAGCTCACGTTATTGTGGAGGAAGATGAAACGCACAACTACGCGGGTGTTCACGCACAGGGAGCTAGAGTGGCGGGGAAGCCCGCGGAGGGCAGGGAGCTGCTGAGGGGTCCAGGGAGTGCAGGGGATGAGCAGGCTGGTGGGGAGGGGGGCAGGCCTCACTGTTCAGGTGACATCCGGCCATAAAACTAAAGACGGCGAGAGAAAAGAATGTGGGCTAGCGGAGGGCAGAGTCCTCCCGTCGGAGGGCAGGGTCACTGTAGAGGCCCGAGGCCCGGATGCAGGGGTCCCGGGAGCTCCGAGGGGGCGCAGGCAGCTGCGGCAGAGCGAGCGAGGAGGAGAAGGGACGGGGAAGAGTGACGGAGGAAGCTGCGTGCCAGATCGGAGCTGTCCTCCTGTCAGACCGGACGGCCTCGTCCTCAGAGAGTTTTTCAGCAAAGGAACAATAGGATGGGACTTATCTTTCAGAAAATCACTTTGGCTTTTATGTGAGGAAAGGCTGTGGTGGGGGCAAGGGCAGAAGCAGGGTCACAAGTGAGGAGGCTACTGCCCTACAGGGACAGCGATGCAGGTGATCTGATTCTAGTTCTATTTCGAAGGTAGAGCTGATATGAGAGAGAACAGTAAGCCAGGGATGACTCTAAGGTTTGGGTTGGATGCATCTCTGTTCCACTGTCCTCACGGTGACACTGTCCTCACAGACTTCTAGCCTCTTTCTGCTGAGGCCTTTCTGCCCCCATCAGCCCTACTGGACAAGACTCAAGATGACCATGATGGCGCTCTCTCCTGCGTAATTCACATCTATGCAGCCCTTGCCCTCACTGGCTGTGTGGCAGAGGCCAGTCCGAACTCACCGGGCCTCTGTGGCTTTACCACCAAAAAGCTTTACCATCAGCTTTTCTCTTGTCCAGGCCAGAGTCAGATCCTGACTACAATTCTAGGCATGTGTCAGGGACCAGTTCACCAATTCCAAGGGACATATTTCAAAGCCTCTCTCACTGGGGTTGGGGTTAGCGAGTATCAGTCTTTAACGGCTCCCCCAAAGGTGGTTGGGGAGAGACTCAAAGCATGGCAACAGCTCCTGCCCAAGAAATCTCCTCACCTCTTCTACCACACCGTCCTCTTATAATATTCCAATCGATCTCTCCCTCTCCCTTGGCTTTCCCTTCCTCTCCTCCTCTTCCTGCTCCTTACCCCCCTCCCCCATGAGGGTGGGGCTCAAGAGTCACAGAGAAGATTTTGATCCATTTCCTTTAAAAATCTCCACATATGCATTTGATATGTGATATTTATTTTATTATTAGCCCTTAAAGTAAAAGTCAGAGTCCTATTTTAATATCCTAATGCACGTATATAGCCTGGCAGAGTCTAAAGTTAATATATTAACCTACCTCCTGAATTATTATTCAGAGACTTTAGAACCCTGTAACTCTAACTCACCCCTCTTCAGGTACATGCTATCGTTACCTAGTATTTGAGTTCTTTTTCTCACACCATAAAATTAGGTGTTAGAATTATTATTTTAAACTAATTTATTTAGGTTGACTATATGTTTAGCAATTCCTTTGCTCGCCATCCCTTCTTACATCTCTGACCTTCCTTCCAAAATCATTTCCTTCTTCCTAAAAATATATGTTTATCCCTAAAGTTCCTTCGCTTAGGGTCTGTGGTGGTAAACTCAGTTTTTGTTTATTGAAGTGTCCTTTTTTTAAATGGCTTTATTTCAGTCTCGTTCCTAAATGATTACACACTTTCGGTTGACGTATTTTCTCTGAGAACGTAGAAGACAGCATTCTCCGTCTTCTGGCTTCTAACGCTGCTGTGGAGAAGTCTGCTCTGTTACTCCTTCGTAGATCATCTGCCTTTCTCTTCGTCTTTGGTGTTCTACAGGTCACGGTGATACGTGACTTTGTAAATTTTTTTGTCATTTATTCTATTTGGTATATATTGTGCTTCCTGTACCTTTGGATCCGTGCATTTTAGCAGTTCTGGAAAAATTACCCCCCGTCATTTTATGCAGTGTTGCCTCTCTTTCTATACACGTACTCTCTTCTTCTGGGACTCCGACTGGCAATATTAGACTTCATTTAGCCTTTGTATCTCAACTGTTCTTAAATATTTTCTATATTCTTGACCTTTCTGTCGTATTCTGGGGAATTACTTCTGATACACAGTCCAATTCACTAACTCTCACTTCAGTTTTATCTAATCGATTGTTTAATCCATTCGCATCCACTGAGTTTTTCCTTTCAAACAATTTTATTTTTCCATTCTGAATGTTTTCTTTGGTTATTTTTCAAAGCTGTCTGATCATCTGTCCCTTATCGATTCCATCTTTTTTCCCTTAAACATTTCATACAAAGCTGTTGAGTACTCTGCAGCTAATAGTTCCTGTCTGAAATCCTTGGAGGCTAAATCTGTGGTTTGTGTCTTTGTAGACTCTCCATCACGAAGGCTTGTTCCTTGTGTTTTTGGCTCTCACTGATGGCGACGTCATGTTCGGCTGAGGTTAACCTGGAAGGGTCCCAGGGGTCTAAACTGGGTCTGCTTTCCCTCCAGAAAGGCTCAATATTTCAGTCAGGAACCGGGATTACAGATCTAGAGCCAGTGTGAACCCCCTTGGGTGTTCCGCTTCGTGTAGAAATATGAAGCTCCGATTCCTCCCTGATGCTGTCTCCAGCCTCCGTTTTCTGATTGTGATGCTGATATCGGCATTTGCATCTGGGGAAACCTGCCTTGGATTCTGTCACACTCACAGCTCTCTGCTCCAATCAGGTTTCGGTTCTCAGGTTTATTAGGTCTGTGCACTTTTGTTCTGCTTTGCCCTTAGAGATTTCCTTTTGCCTGCATGAATCCAACAATGCATTAAAAGGTATCTTTTATGCAGAATCTAGTTTTTTTTTTTTTTTAAACAGCAGGAGGACTTTCAGAGTGTCTAGTCTGCCGCACTGCTGAAAATGAAAGAAGTCAGGAGTTTTTATCCTGCAGATAATGAAAAGCCATTAAAGGCAGCTTTGAGGATTTGTGTGTTAGACAGATCACTGCGGAGATGACGTGGCAGATAGGAGACTCGGGCGAAGCGATCACTGACGAAGGCATTCCAACGACACGAGCAACAGATGACAAAGGCCCACAAAGTAACGATAGAGATGACCGTTAAAATATGAGCATCAAAGAACTGTCGCAATTTAGTGATTCGATATTTCTGAATAATTAATCTTTCTCCGAGTTGATAAGTAGCAAAGAACCAGTCACTATCATTATCAAAGTACCAAGCGCTCCTCTTTGGGTTCCTCTTTTCTCAGTTAAATGAGCCAGTTACCACTGTAAGGGTTCAGAACAAGTCGCCCCAAGATACGCCACTCTGGCAGATTATTTTAAGCTAAAAACCGATCGAGGCCTAGTAGGCTCAGGAAGAACCTTCGACCTTCCCCTAACTGCCTGAAAGAATTTAACATAGAGAACCTGCTCCAGGAAGGGAGCCGTCACCCTAGCTGGCTACAGTTAAGTATGAACTAGGGAGGAGCCTAGCAAGGCCTGTGTGATCAAAACCCAAGACGGCCCAGCAAACGTTTATTTACTAGACATTAACCCCTTTCCCCTCTTTGCAAACTGCCTTACTTCCCTTTTGAAGTCCTGGGCCCCTACGCCAGCCTTTTTAGTCCTGAATAACATGTATATTTCATTTTACCTTACTGCTTTTGGAATTTTCATGCTTATGTGAATTCCCCATGTACAGATATTAAAACTTGACTTCTCCTGTTAATCTGCTGTGTGTCATTTGAATTATTCGACCAGCCAGAAGAACCCAGTGGGAAAGAGGAAATTTTCCCGTCCCTGATACCACCGAGGAAGCAAAACGCCTTTTTCATCTATATTAAGTAAAAAACATTTGACTTTGGCAGGAGCCACAGCTGAGCTCTCAGGATTTGTAACTGCTGTAGCCCTTTGCTTATCTTGTCTTCAGGCCGCACTGCACGCTGATCCAAAAGAAACACCTGCTGTAAAACTTTAAGACACTTCCGGAGTACCTTTGTAGTGTAATGGTGCTATCATCTTACATGCACACACTCGAATCTTTAGAAAGGGAAAAAGATCATCTGCAGGAGTCTAATCCACCTATCAGAAACTAGGTCATTCATTGTCTACTTCGCCCAGTCCTCTAAAGCATCCGTCCTCTGTTGTACGAAAGATAGTAATAGGAATTGGAAAAAATTAAGTACCACTATTTACATTTTGTGAAAACTGCTAACTTCAGGGAAAATAAAGCTATAGTTTGAACACGTCTCACATGTTGGACCGTGATCAACAATGAAGGGAAAAAGATTAACTACTAGATTTCTCTCAGAATTTTATTAAGGGATTGGGCATGTTTGGTGATGACCTACATTCAAAGCATGGTGTGCTGGTTTTTTTTTTTTTTTTTTTTAATAGTAATGGAATGCTCAGGGCTCTGAAATGCACAGCAGCCATAAAACCACCATCCAGAAAACACAATCGGAATTTTTAAAAAACCGGGTGTCTCAAGGAAAGAGAGACTGATTAAAGTAGGGAAAATAATCATCTAAGTTCCGATTTAGTTAGTTTAGTGTACTGATATTTGATATTTGCAGAATACACAAATTTAAATAGCTGTGTTACAGGCACCTCAAACATAACATATGCAAAATGCAGCCCATAATAAATCCCCAAACCGTTCTCTTCCCCATCTTCCCCTTCTCAGTGAATGGCGTCGTCACACGCAGACTTCCCAAAGGCAGAACACTTTGGGAAGTCATCTCTGTTTCCATCCTTTTCCTCACTCTGACAACCAATAATGAGGAGATCTTGAGGGCTGAACCCCCAGATATATTTCATACCTACACCCTTTTCTCCACAGCCACTGCCTGTGCCCTTCCTTGGTCACGGTCACTGGACAGTCTATACAGCTTCTTCACTGATCTGCCTGCTTTTTCTTCCCCCATAATTCATTCTTCCAGGTTTAGATTTCAGTAAATATCCGTCAGAGTCTATTGCTCCTGTGATTTAAATGTTCCCACTATACTGAGGATTCGATCTGAAACTCCTCATAGTGACTTCTGGTCCCGCAGATGTGGCTCCTGCCTGCCTTTCTCTGATCTCCCCATGCCATCCTTCCCCCATGGGCTGCATCCCAGCCTCACGGGCCCTGCAGTTCTAGGAGCAAGGTAACCTCCTGTCCCCGCCCTGGGCTTTTGAACTCGCGCTCCCTCCGCTTGGAATGTTCCTTTCCAGGCTCCTTCCTGCTCCTCACGTCACATCGTATCACCGCTGCACACAGGCTTTCTCCCACATCGCTTTTCCTGTTTATTTCTTTCATACCATGCGTTACAATTTGTAATTATTTTATTACTGGTTATCTTCACCAGAACAGAAGATCCTTGAGGGCAGACAGGGTCTGCCGTGCTCACCGCCGCATCTCCACGGCGCTTGACACACGGCAGAAACTCAGTAATTATCTGTTGAATCAAAATCAGATTTCTTGATCTTCCCTTCTACAATTTTACTACTATTTAGCAACTAATATCGAGTTGTTGCAATTTCAGATTAGGCTTAGGAAAAGTTGTACGATCTCTGGGTTTCGACTCTAACTTAGAGAGTTAATTTACTAAGTCGGTGTCTAGAGAGCACCTACCATTACAATCAATTAAAATAATAGCAACACTCCATATTAGTATCGACGTTAACAAATCACGTAGCTTTACCAAACAGCATTCTGCTTCAACGAAGGATCAGCAATCTTGAGAATTCCTTCTACATCTCCCTCCACCTTTACCCTGGGGACGTCCCCATGCTTCTGCTCTTCTCTCTTTAATATCTTACCAGTTTCTGACTCATCCAGTATTTAATTCCACAAAGACTGAGAGCCTACTATGTCCTGAGCGTTGTGCTGGGAACTAGGGATACGTGGATGATAAGAGGATGAATGAAGCATTAACAGACACGGTCTGACTCCCCACAACTCCCGCACATGCTGAACCCTCAAGGCCCTCACCCCAAGCGCAGTCACCTAGGCCCAGGAGAAAGTTTCACGATGGGTCCAGAGTTGAAGGCTTAAATTAAAAACAATCAAGCAAAAGCCAGATTAACTTGTAACAGAGAGAATTTGGGAAGAGATCGTTGGTTTAGCTCCTCCATTCCCTCCTCCCCCCAAACTCTAAGTATCTACTTTGACTAAAGATCCCCTGAGAAGGTAAACAGAGCAAGCAGGAGTTGGATACTGGTAAGGAAGGTCCTGTACCCCAAGCCTGCCCAGGGCCAAGTTCTGAGAGCTGGGGAGACAAGGGAGCGGCTAATCCTCCACTACTCAACGAGCGTTTCTTGAGCACCTAGCTAACCGCCCTTCTAGGCACTGAGCACGCAGCAGTGAACCAAACAGAGAAACACCCCTTCCCTCATGCTGCTTCCACTCTGAGGGTGAAGGGTATTTCCACTCGTCTCCCAGATGGGAGTGTGAGAAAGTGAGCAACATTTTGTAATCACCTCGCCCCCACCCCTTTCACCTCACACCAGCAGAACAGGATGGAGGCGGCAGAATAGAAATGCATGTAGGTGGGTCTGGAAAGAGAGTATCTTGGTCAGCCGCTCAGAGGCCCCTCCCCGTGAGACGGGTGGGGAAGAGCAGTTCCTGAAGGCTGCAGAATCAGCTGAGAGCACGCCAGACGTGAGGGGGGATGCAGGGCGCACGGCCTACTGACTTAACCCCAGGGGAGTGCTGTTAAGATATCAGTGGACACAGGCAGAAAGAGGTGGGGACAATTCAAAACAATGGGATAAGCTTCCTCGCAGCGGAAGTTGGGGGTGAAGATAAGCCCAGGAACCAGGGAGCAGATATTTCCCCATCCCCAAAGCCATGAGGCCAAGCCAGTCCCCGAAACATCAATGCCACCCTCCAGAGGGAGAGGGAAGAGGGAGAACGGGAAATCCTGCACTGACTGGGTTTAAACTGGACAATGACTGAGAAAACAGAATGACCAAAGTTATATTTTCTGCCATCGGGAAATTTAAAATTGTCTTGAATTATAGAAAAACAAAGCTACTCTTTCGGGCACATTTGAGGTCATGGCTTGAAAATACAATGCCCATGACTGAAGCACGAGGAAGACGCTGCCCCTGCCTCTGAGGAGCAATTCCACGTCTGGAGAGCCTTTGTTTGTCTTCCCCTACCTCTTCTGATTCACCGTTTAAGACAGCTCCTTAGCTCCCTCTCTGCCCTCCAGACTTTGCTTCCTCTGAGACTCACGAACTGGAGTCACAACATCTGGAACTGGGGAGAAATCATTCCTGCTGTGTCTCTGGGTTCCTGCCACACTAGAGACAGATCCTGGTTTCAGACCAGACTTAAAGTGGTATGAACGGAAAAGTTAAACAAACAGCTGAGCCAGCGCTGGCGCCATATGCATTCCCTCTCCATATCCTTGAATATTCTTTCAAATTGTATGTGTTTAAGCGCTTCCTCCTTTTAAACAGACTCGCTTTAGCTAGTATAACAATCCAGTGTCAACTAGGGAGGAGGAAGATTCTTCACAAGACAATTCCGCTGGGAGGGAGCCTCACTGGTGAACCTGGAGTACAGCCATGTGCTGCTCACGCTGCTCTTCTTCTAAAACACTACGATGCACCTTCTCTAAAGACGCTTTGAAAGTATATGCAAAAAATACAGAAATATCATTTCAAACGATACTTATTCCCCAACGAATATTCACGGGAGCCCTTAATAGGTGGCTAAGCACTGGATTAGAGATGGAGAAGACAAGGATGCACAAGACACAGACCTTCTCTCGATGAAATCATAGTCTAATCAATGGAAGAGAATAGGGAACCTAGCAATAAACCCAGGCGTATATGGTCAATTAATTTACTGCAACGCAGCCAAGAATATACAATGGGGAAAGACTGTCTCTTCAATAAATGGCGATGGGAAAACTGGACAGCCACATGCCAAAGAATGAAACTGGACCACTATCTTACACCATATACAAAAATTAACTTAAACTAGATCAAAGATTTGAATGGAAGACCTAAAACCTAAAACTCCTAGAAGATAACATAAGCTCTGTGACATCATTCCTGGTGATGATTTTTCGGATTCGACACCAAAAGCAAAGACAACAAAAGGAAAAATAAGTAATTGAGACTATGTCAAACTAAAAAGCTTCTGCACAGCAAAGGAAACCATCAAAAACTGGGAAGGCAACCTACTGAATGGGAAAAAATATTTCAAACCCTATATCTGAAAAGAGGTTCCAAATATATAAAGAACTCATATACTCAATAGCAAGAAAACAAAAATAAAAACAAAACAAATAATCTTATCTGAAAAATGGGCAGAAGATCCAAATAGACATCTTCCTAAGGAAGACATACAGAAGGCCAACAGTCCATGAAATGATGCTCAACATCACTAATCATCAGAGAAATGCAAATCAGAACCACATGAGATGCCATCTCACACCTGTTAGAATGGCTATGTTCAAAGAGAAAAGAAATAATAAGTGTTGGAGAGGCTGGGCATACAGGTCTGTCTTAGTCTGTTAGAGCTGTAATGAAATGCCACAGACTTGGTACCTTACAAACGACAGAAACTGATTTCTCTCAGCTCTGGAGGCTGAAGTCCGAGAGCAGGGTGCCAGCACAGTCGGGCTCTGGTGAAGACTCGCTTCCAGTAGCAGACTGTTGACTTCTTACTTTGTGTTCACCTGGCGGAAGGGGCTACGGATCTCTGTGCGCTCTTTTATAAATCACCGATTCCAAAGGCCCCACCCCCTAAACCATCACCTGGGGCATTAGGTTTTAACATATGCATTTGGGGGCAACCCGAACATTCAGACCATAGCAATGCCACTTGGCCCAGGAAGCCCCATGTTTACATCCGTCATCCTGGCATAATTATTAATTATGCCCTTTTTCATTTCAAAAGTGTCCCGGTTTAGAAAATACATTATATGGTCACCTTTACTGATGTGACTTTGCTTACCTTTCTGGCTTCATCTGGTATTTTTCTTGCCATCTACTTAGTCCTAAGGCCCTGCTAAATTTCTTTTCGTTCCTCCCAACTGCCAAGCTTCCTCCTACCCCACGCCCTGGTCTCACACAGTTAACTCTGCCTAAGATTTTCTCTCCTTCTCTCCTCACTTGGTCTGGTTCATTCTGTATAGTAGGCAAAATAGTGTAGCGAACTGTTTTTCAAACTGCGGGTTGTGACCGGTTAGTGGCGGTTAGTGGGTTGTGAAATCAATTTTGTGGATCCCATCTAACATTTTTTTTTTTTTAAGTAAAACTGTCTAGAATAAAACAGGCTAGATCAGAGTACACTGCCAGTAACTACTGTTCTGTGAAACTATTGTTTTGGGTGCGCATGTGTGTGTGTACTGGGTCATGACATGGATTGAAGGCATTTCTGACTGGATCACAGGCAAAAGGTATGAAACACACTGGCTTAGGCTCTGGGATCAGACTGTACTGATCTAAATTCTGACTCTGCCACTTCCTGGCTCTATGACCCTGAACAAGTTATTTAAACTCTGTGTGGATCTTCCTCATCTATCTCATAAGGTGGTTACAAAGATCAAATGAATTAAAATGCTTAAAAGTATACCAAGAGAACAGAGTGTAAGTGCTGGCCAATTTACCATTACCTATCCTCAGGTTCTAGTTTGGACCTCACTTTCTCCATAAAACCTCCCCTACCATCCAAAGGCACGGTTAGGTACCCTTCTATGTCCTTCCCCTATCTTCTTACTTACTTATCTTCCTTGTCTGATCAGATCTGATAAGGCCTGATTAGACCACTAGACCGGGAGCTACATAAAGGTAGGGATCTTATTCATCATTGAATATTTACCAGTTAGCACAGTGCCCAGCACATAATATGTACTCAGTAAATTTTTGCAGGATGAATAATTTGCTCACTCTTGGAAATAGATACATAACCATTTGTTTCACTCAAATAAAGTCAATTTGGGACTTATACACCTGAGAAGTCACAGTCATTTTGAAGAAGAACCTGTCACCTTACTTTAGATTAAGCCTGATTGGCCTAATTTGAAATGTTGGAAGGGTTATATGATACCCTTTTTATAATACACACACTCATTAGTAATGTAGTAAAGGATTTAGGTTGGGTGGCTTCTTGATGTAAAATTCATAAATAATTAAAAAATCAGCATCTCTTAATTTTTCTTTTCATCATTACAATGATGAAAAAAAAAAGGCCACTACATGACAAATAAAAGGTGGCATCTTTAAATGTAGTTACCATCCTTCTAGTCTTTTAATTATTCAATTGACTTATGTAAATGACTGTGGCTTTGCTCTATTCATTTATTTCGAGGTAAGCCTTTAATAGTTTCATCTATGTCTCTTTTTCATGCATGAATCGCATTCCAATCTTCTCGAAGTAAAAAGAGGGAACAATTAAGTTTTTAAAAAGGTTTTAATTGGCTTTCTTAATACCAACCATATAACGCACAGTTACTGTGTAGATAACTCTCAAATTTCCATAGTCAGTTCTGTAATTTGAAGCATGCTTTACAATGCTCTGATGATGATATAGGAGTATTTCAGGAAAATGTGAAAGCATGTAGCAACTGTCCTCAAAATGGAAGACACTAGCGCAATGCTCTCAATTCATGAGCAACATACAAAAAATCCTATGCGACTCCTTGAAAAATGTCGTATAGACCTAGAAGTGGCAAAGAGCAGAGCCCAAAGTCAGGGTTGTGCCAATGGCAGATTTACGGATGCCTGTGGGTGGTCTGGGGAACTCCTACATCAGACGATTTTCTTACTAAATTAAACCATCATGCATCAGATGATTATAAATGCTACAAAAAAAAAATAATAAAGCAAGGAAGAGGGATGGGGTGTCGATGGTGGTGGCGGGTGCTGATTTTTAATAAAATGTTCAGGAAAGCCTCCCTGGACTGTAACATTCCAGTAGGACTGAAAGAGGGAGAGCGAGAGCCGGAGAGCGAGAGGGCGAGAGAGCACCATGTGTACAGGACTCAGGAGTGACCTTCGGAAAAAACAGGCACTTCTCGGCACGCTGTAAAGGACGCTTAAGGCTCAAGATGGGACTATTGGGACGGATCTATTATGCATGACAGGCTCAGCTACCTTCTAATTGCTTTGAATGGTAGCCTCTTCACCAAGGTCTTAAAAAATATACAGTGAAGAGGCACCGGCACCACTGAAGAAATCTGCGGCGGTGTCACCTGGAGGTGAAAGGTGACCACCAGAGATGCAGTGGAACTGGGTTCCCTGATCTCGATGGGAATAATGGCGTCTGGAGTGGTAAAAGCCAGATGGCATTGCTTAATTCTTGGAGACAGGCGAGGAGCCGTACCCTAGCGAGCCACAGGGATGCAACGACACCAGTTTTGCTGTTGTTGTTGTTATACTTTTAAGAATGTATGGTAAAGGTCAGTGAATCATGAGATCTACAGGAAACAGATGAGCAGCCTACTAAGCTCCGCCTGATGTACACTGGTGGAAGACTTAACTAGTGTCGTCATGGGGCACTTCGTGGCCTTTTACCCACCTCCCAAGCCTAAGCCTGCTCGCAGAACCAGACCCTCTCGATCAAGGGGGACGTCAGACCCCTTGGAGGAAGAACCCTGAAATGCCACCACAGGCGTGTGTAAGTCCCCCCTAAGCCTTCCCTAGAGGTACCTGAGCCATTCACAACAACTATACGTGGAAAAGGAGATACCCAGAATTCCTAAGGCCTGTCAGATACCGGCTCTTAACTGACACTTCCCAGAGACCCACGGTCAGAGCAGGGAATTATGGAAATCGGGGGACATGAGAAGTTTTGGCCCAGGCTCTGCCTCGCAATGGCCAGTAAAACCACAGACTCACCTCTGGTTACTTCCACGGTCTCAGAACATATAACGGGAATGGATACGCTTAGTAACTGGCAGAATCCGCATGGAGTTCAGGCTGCTACGGTTAGAAGGACCAGGTAGAAACCCCTAGGGTTATGCCCCCACACTCCCAAATATCTTTCAGGGGAACTGTGGATTACAGCTACCATCGAAGACTTGAAAGTTGTAGGGTGGAGCTTCTTACCACATTCCGATATAGCTCACCTGTTTCTGGGAAGCCAGATGGATTGTGGAGAATGACTATAGGTTACTGCAAATACAATCGTGTGGTGATGCCAGTCACAGCCATAGTCCCAGCAGTGGTACCTGCACTAGATCAACACAGCCCCTGGCAGCCAGTGCACAGCTCTCCGCCTCTATGTTTGTTTTAAAAATCTCTATTAATAAAGATAATTAGAATCAGATAGCCTTGACCTGGCTGGGACACAATATGCCTTTGCTGTCTGCCTCACAGCTTTGTCAACTCTGTTGATGATACAATGCTAACTGAACTTATTAAATAGGAAATGGCGAGCACCCTTGGTGCTACCTGCATGCAGAAGGTGGGAGACAGATCCTGGGAAAGTTCAAGGGCTGCCGCACCTGTGCAATGTTTATTCAGTGATCTGGAGCATGTCGGGGTATCCTCTCTGAGGTGAGAGACAAGTTGCTGCACCTCAAACTGCCCAACACAAAGGAAAAAATATCACAATAATCACGGCCTCTTTGAATGCTGCAGGCAACGTATACCACATTTAGGTGTGCTGCTCTGACCGTTTACCCCAGTTCTGAGTGGGGATCAAAGCAAGACGAGGTTCTGCAGCAGGCCCAGGGCACTCTATAAACTGCCCTAACAGTATGACTTAGAACCAACCAAGTGCCCAAGGCAGAGGAAGATGCTAAATGCAGCCTATCATGAGCCCCCACAGGAAAATCACCAAGCTGGCCTCTAGGGCTTTGGAATAAGGCCATGCCTTCTTTTGCCTGCACCATGGGACACCAAATGACTATGTGCCCTTGATGTAATGGGTATTATCTGGTCCGCAGGAATATAAAATTGGACACGCACAACAGATTTCCATTGTAAAATCAAAATGACATATATGAGACCAGACCAAGTCTGTCCAGAAGGCCCCTGGAAACTATACAAACAGGTGGCTGAGACTCCATGGGACCTGCTCCCACTCTTTTGCTGCCCTCCCCCAACCTACACCCAAGGCTCCCCGGAGAACTTACAGTTAAAAGGGAAAAGTACGGGTTTGGTTTACAGATGAATTTTTAAGTTATGCCAGCACTAGCCAAAAGTGGATAACGGCTTAATTATAGCCCTCCTCAGAAGTGCTCCTCAGAAGACAGCAGGAAAGTCCTCCACAGCAGAGCTGCAAACAGTGCGTCTGCGTGCACTTCTCGTGGCAGGCAAGATGCAGCTCACAGTGGCTGATGGGTGTACTTGGGGACTCGGAAAGAATAAGACTGGGAGTCTGGTGTATACTATGTGAAGATGTCCATGTCCCACAGACATGCCTATGAGGGGATATTCACTGTGGAAGAGGCTATCAAAAATCAGGTGGGCAAGACACTCTGTTTAATGGCTGTCAACCGCCCTCTCTCCCTAGTCATTCCAGTGGCTTTGGCCACGTGGCAAGGATGGAGGGTAGGCATGGGCAGCACGAACTTCCCCTCATCAAGGTGACCTGGATGCCCAGCCTGCCCAAAGTAGAGGCTAAGATTACATCCCCAGCATGGCACCATTTTCCAAGGAAAATAGCCAGTTACCTGGAGGCAGGATGATTACATTGGACCCTCCGTTATAAAAGGTGTAGTGCTTTGTCTTCCTATCCTGGGTGCACACCTGCCTTCCCTGCCTGCGGCCATCCTGCCAGCACCACCGCTAGTGAACTTACAGGGCACCCTATCTATTCTTCCATCATCTTTCAAACAGCCCTACACAGACTGCTCCAGAGGCTTAAAAAAAAATGCCTTCCAACCCTTTTTATGAGTCTAGCAAAATCTCAGTGTCAAAACA
>NW_011888926.1:3025577-3034065 GCF_000151845.1 Pteropus vampyrus | reverse complement strand
GGTTTGGTTTACAGATGAATTTTTAAGTTATGCCAGCACTAGCCAAAAGTGGATAACGGCTTAATTATAGCCCTCCTCAGAAGTGCTCCTCAGAAGACAGCAGGAAAGTCCTCCACAGCAGAGCTGCAAACAGTGCGTCTGCGTGCACTTCTCGTGGCAGGCAAGATGCAGCTCACAGTGGCTGATGGGTGTACTTGGGGACTCGGAAAGAATAAGACTGGGAGTCTGGTGTATACTATGTGAAGATGTCCATGTCCCACAGACATGCCTATGAGGGGATATTCACTGTGGAAGAGGCTATCAAAAATCAGGTGGGCAAGACGCTCTGTTTAATGGCTGTCAACCGCCCTCTCTCCCTAGTCATTCCAGTGGCTTTGGCCACGTGGCAAGGATGGAGGGTAGGCATGGGCAGCACGAACTTCCCCTCATCAAGGTGACCTGGATGCCCAGCCTGCCCAAAGTAGAGGCTAAGATTACATCCCCAGCATGGCACCATTTTCCAAGGAAAATAGCCAGTTACCTGGAGGCAGGATGATTACATTGGACCCTCCGTTATAAAAGGTGTAGTGCTTTGTCTTCCTATCCTGGGTACACACCTGCCTTCCCTGCCTGCGGCCATCCTGCCAGCACCACCGCTAGTGAACTTACAGGGCACCCTATCTATTCTTCCATCATCTTTCAAACAGCCCTACACAGACTGCTCCAGAGGCTTAAAAAAAAATGCCTTCCAACCCTTTTTATGAGTCTAGCAAAATCTCAGTGTCAAAACATGACAAAGAGAATATGAGAAAAGACAATTCTGGTGAATTTCACTCATAGATATAGATGTACAACTCCTAAACAAAATATTAGCAAATCGAACCCAGCAATAGATAGAAAAGATCATATAGCATGGCCAAATTCAGTTTATTACAAGAATTCAAGGTTGCTTTCCTATTTGGAAATCAACTACTTTTCAAAATTAATAGCTCAAAGGAGAAAAACTTATAACCACTAATGTAGATGTTAAAAATGGAGAAATTCAACAAATATTCATGATAAAAGTGTTAATGAAGTAGGAATGGAGATATGCAAAAATACATACAGGAAATCTGTTTTAATGGCAAATGCTGAAATCATTCTCTTTCAGATACAGACCAAGCCTAGGAGGCCCATGATCACACTTGCATTCAGCACTGCCTGAGTGGTTCTGCCTAACATGGGGAGGTAAGAAAGCAAATACGAAGTATATGGTTTGCAGATAAAAAAACCAATCTGCCATCATTCACAGATGATATCATTTTCAATATAAAAAAAAAAAAACAGAAAAATCTACAGATAAATTAAGAAAACTGGTAAGAGTTAATTAAGCAAGGTTACTTGTTACAAAATCAATACACAAAACATTAATTGCATTCATTTTTACCATCAACAGTTTAAAAATGCAATTTATAAAATATCTTTTACAGTAGCAACAAAAATACATAAAGTACCTAGGACTAAATCTAACAAAAGATATATAAGACCTGTATGAAGAAAACTGTAAAATATAATACATTAAAGAAGACAAATGAATAGAATAATTTGATATTTTAAAGGTGTCACTTCTCCAAATTGATTTAAAGATTGACAGTGTCAATCAAAACTATAACAGGTTTTTTCCAAAAACTTGACTTTTATGTGGGAAAGCAACAGGTCAAAAATAGACAAAACACTCCTTACAAAGAAAAAGTCACCATGAATTATTACAAAGGTAAAGTAAGTAAAACTTTGTTGGTGCAGGGATAATTGAAGAACTTATGAAACAGAACAGAAAGCCCAGGAACAAATCCACACATATGTATAAACTTGCTTTAAGATACAGGTGGTATTACAGTTCAGTGGGGAAAGAACAGACTTTTCAATAAATGATACTGAGACAGATGGATATCCATTGAGAGGTCAAATTGGACTCCTGCTTCTACCATACACAAGATCAATTCCCGCTGTAGTATAATTTTAATTTTAGAAAGCAAAACTATAAAAACTTCATAAGAAGAGATGAAATATTGCCATTTGCGACATGAATGGACCTCGAGATAATCATGCTAAGCAAAATAAACTAGACAGAAAAAGTTGAAAATCACATGATATTATTTACATGTGGGATATAAACCTAAAAGCAACAAATGAACAGGACAAACAGAGACTCATGGACATGGACAATGGACTAGTGGTTACCAGAGGGTAGGACAGAGGGAACATGGGGGAGGTAGACGAGGTAAAGGGGGTCAAATATGTGGTGCAAGACAGAAATGTAACTATGAGAGATTTGCACTGTTGTAAATATAGATGCCTTACTGTTAAAGCATACAGCAGAAACTTACTGGATTTTGTTAACCAATGTCACCATACAAATAAATAAATTAATTAGTTTTTAATAAAACTTTAACTTACATAGAAGTATCTTTATGGTCTTGAGACACAAAAGAATTTTTAAAAATAAAGATACCAAGAGTACAAACCATATAATATAAAATTCTACGCCATTAAAACTGAGAACTTCTGTTATTCAAAAGACTCCTCACAAAATGAAAAGACGAGTCATGAACCGGAAAGACATATAAAATAAAATGTTTATCCTCCAGGATAAAGAATTCCTACAAATCAATCAAGAAAAAGAAACAACCATGTAGAAAAATGGCCAAAAGACATGAACAGACGTTTTTACAGGTGAGAAAACATAAATGAGCCATACACACATGAAAATATGCTCAATTTCATTATTAAAAATACATTTTAGAACAAATAAGATACAAATTCTCACCTAACAGATTGGCAAATTTTCCCCCCACAAAAATGACAATATCGAGGGCTGGCAAAGACATGGAACAATTAGAACTTTGGAGAACAATTTGGCATTATCTAGTAAATCTGAAGATGCTCATACTGAACCATCAGCAATTTCACTCTGAAATACATGTTCTAGAGAAATGCCTGTCCACGAGAACCAGACGTCTTGTACAAGTATGTTCACAAACAGCACTGTCTGCAATACAAAAAACTTCACACACAATACTGATGATAGTGTTCTAGAGTGGAATAAATAAATTCGTTCTAATATATGTACACAATGACATACTATACAGCGGTGAAAACGAATGACAACCATATACACTCATAGATGAATCTTAAGAACATACTATTGAGGGATAAGAAGTCACAGAAAAATAAATTCCAAATGACTCCATTTAGATAAAGCTTAAAAGCCTGTAAAACTAAGTAAGATATTGTTCAGGATGTTGACGTATGTAGTACAACTACAAAGAAATGCAAGAAATGATGAGCACAGAATTCGAGACAGTGGTCACTCAGAGACGGGGCGGAATGGGATCAGTGGAGCAAAGACCAAGGGCTGGTGAGGGTGTGAGTGCTCCCACACGCCCCAGGCCGGATCGCAAACAGAAGATCACTGTGCCTGAGGAGGGAAGCGGCAGGAGGAGAAGGAGATCTGAGGATGCTGTACTAGGATGACTTCCCTACTTTATTTTTGCCTTGGGCTGAAGTTGCCAAAATTATAACATGGAAATTAGAACCATCTGTTGACAGGATAAGTTAGTGAGCTGGATAGAATTTACCAACAGAAATTCAGAGTAACGTATTTTAGAATCTGCTTCAAATTGTGGAAACACATAAATAAAAAGCCTACTTTATGTGAGAGAGGAGAAAGATATCATTTTATCATTATCTGTGACAGTAAAAATATGGAAACAACTGAAGTGACCATTAACATAATATTGGTTAATAAAACAGGATACATTCATACTCTGGCACATTATTATAATAGTTACAAAAAAATAAATAGACAGGAAATAGGAAAATGGATCGCTAGAACAGAATAGAGTTGTTAAACAGATACTATTTAGTACAGGTTAAAGAGTCATTTCAAAATAAAAGAGAAATATGAAGTGATCAATAAATGTTGTTGAGATAACCAGATGCCCGATGACCTATCTAAAACCACTCACAAATACTTTAAATGCAGAAAGAGAACTAAAACAATTATAATAAAATATGAGTGAATATGTACTATGAGCTTGGTATAGGGAAAGCCTTCTTAAAAACAGAAAAACAAAAGCTCAGAAGAAAAGGAGGAATAAATATGACTATATAAAACACAAAACTATAAAGACACCAGCAAAACAAACAAAAAAAACTTCTGTAAAGAAAGTTTAAAGACAATTCACAGACTGGAAGATGATATTTGCAACATAAATAACAGAAAGCATTAGTAACACATAAGCAAAAATGCTACAAAATCAATTTAAGTAAACAACACACAACCCAAAAGTAAGATCGGTGAATGATATAAGTAAGCAATCCACAGAAAAGGAAATAGAAATACCCAATTAACACAGAAATATGCAAATTATACCTACTGTGCAATGAAACCTTAATCCAAGTGATAAAAATATAAGGCTTGAACAATATCAAGTGCTGGTGAGGGTGTGTGTGTGACTCGTATTCATACTACGCAAGCCAGTGTAAACTTCTATTGAAATTCCAAGGGGATATTTAGCACTATTAATTAAAATGAAAATAGGCATACATTACGACCCAGGGATTCTAGTTCTAAGAATCTACCCTAAAGAAACGCATATGTGCACAAAGCTATTCACTCAAGCATTATTGCTAACAGTGAAAAACATAACACACCAAAATGTCTATCAGCAGGGAAATAAACAGGCAATGCAAGAGTTAAAAAAATATGTGGTAAATCTCTAAATACTGACATACGCTGAAGGATTGCCAAGTGATATTGTTTAAAAAAAAGTTTCAGAAAAATATAGAACAGTGTTCTAAAACAAAATAAAGTCAATTGTACATGTAAAGATACATGTGCGTATGTAAATGCGCAAAGGTCTAAGAGTAACTAACTAATAATAACATTTAACTCAGGGGCGGGGACTGTGTCGGGGTAAGAAACAGTCAACGGGATTTTAACTCTATATTGTTTGAATTTTTAAAAACAAGATCATATTCACTTATTAATATGATTTAAAAATAAATACAATTTATAACTACGATACAAAATTATAAATTCTATACTAGGGGGATCGGTAAAGTCCTTTGGGGAACACAGGAGAAATTAGTGTATAGAAAGATTTCATAGCAGCAGCGACAGCTGAGCTGGGCCTTGTTTGAATAGGGTGTCGTTAAGCATCCATAATTTGGTGGCGGACGGTGGCAGACTATATTTTCCAAAGATGACCGTACTAACACACTTCCCATCCCATATGTTTTTCTTTCAATATGACATTGACACTTGTCCATGGAGAGGTGGGAGTCTACATCCTCTCCCCTTGAACTTGAGCAGACTTTGTAATTGTCTTGATGAACTTCCTCTTGGAGAGGAAGTATCACAGCATGACTTTCCAGATTATTCTTCTGTCTTGTCCTTTCTTTCACAGGATGCTCACCCTTGGGACCTGGCTACCACGTGGTGTTGCTGTGAGGAAGCCCAAACTAGCCCACATGGAGAGACACGTGAAGAGGCCCATGTGGAGAGAAACTGAGGCCCCCGGCCGCCAGAGAGCACCAACTACCAGATCCACGAGTGAACGAGCCTTCAGATGATTCCTGTCTTCAGCCTTTGTGTTCTCAGGCTGAGGCCCAAACATACGTCATGAAGCAGAGAAAAGTCATCCTCAATGTGCACTGTCCTAATTCTTGATCCAGAGAATCCACCAGCAGAATAAATGGTTACCTTGCACCACAAGGTTTTAGAGCAATGTGTGTTACACAGCCAAAGTATATGGAACAAAGTAAGTGGAACGTACTAAGGAGGAGAAACTACACAAGTAAGAGGACATCATGAAACACTGCGAATATTGGCAGTACTGGGTGATGAGGCCAAGAAGACTGGCTGGGACCAGACTCTGAAAAGTTTTATATGACAGTAAAAAAAAATTAGATATCCTATTGGCAGTGGAGAACTGTTGAACGTTTTTAAGCTGGGAAGCAAAAGGCTAAATTCTGCATTTCAGCAATATCTTGCTGAGATCAGTGTAAAGGAAAGACTGGAGAAAAGACAGACTTAAAAATAGGAAAAGCTCCTCCAATTATGATGAGTGAAATGGCGGATTCATCCCTCACGTGACATGTTTTGTGGCTTTTTCATCTTGAGGGTTGTCACTGATGCTCGTCTACACTCAGCTGCACTTGTATTAAAATGTTGGCAGGGAGAACCTGATGTCCACACAAAAACTTGCACATGGATATTTACAGCAGCTTTATTTATAATTGCTCGAACTTGGACACAACTAGCAAGCATGTCCTTCGGTAGGAGGATGGATAACTACCCTGGGATATCCTATTCGGCACTAAAAAGAAATGCGCTCTCAAGCCATGAGAAGACATGGAGGAACCTTAATGCATGTCGCTAAGTGAAGCCAGTCTGAAAAGGCCACATACTGAATGATGCCAACTATATGACTTTCTACAAAAGATAAGAGTGTAGAGACAGTTGAAACATTAGTGATTGCCAGGGATTAGAGGGGAAGGACAAATGAATAGGCAGAGCCCAGTGGATTTGTAGGGCAGTGACACTTCTTTGTATGATACCATAATGGTGGATACGTGTCATTACACATTTGTCAAAACCCACAGAATGTACAACATTAGAGTGAACCCTAATGTACACTACGGACTTTGGATAATAATGCAGTTAGTGTAGGTTCACTGACTGCGTGGATGTCCCACTCCGGTGGGGCATGTCAGTAGTGGGGAAGCTGCGCTTGCTTAGGGACAGCAGGTAGATGGGGAAGTCTCAGTACCCTCCACGCAATTTTACTGTGAACCTAAAACTGCTCTAAAAAAATAATAAAGTCTATTAAAAATGTTGGGGAGCGGGAAACGTATGGGGATAGTAGGAGACAAAAAACGGTTCCTTACTGTTCTTCTTTCAAGCTTTTGGATCCGAATCAGTTTATGTAAAGTGTATTCTAAGAATACAAAGCAAGGTGTCTAAAAAATCATAACCACTTATAACTAATTATCCGTGTGAATAATGCCATCCTTGTATTACAAATACCACCGTAACCCGTAACTTCTCGTTTTTGTGTCTATTAAAACATCCTCATCATTCTCACAACTAGTTTTGTAAGAGAACTATATAAACAGAAACCTGTAAAATAAATCTATACTAAAAAGCTACCGTTTTTATATTTTTGGATAGTGGAGATCTACATAAGGGGAACATTGAGGTGCACGGTCTAAAGATGAGGGAGAGGATGAAACTCAGAACACGAGGAGCCACCGCTGTGATAAGGGGAAGGACGGTTGGATGAGTATAAAAGCAAAGATATATGAGGGGATGAAGATGCTAATGAGGAAGTTTCATTCCCATCTTGGCAGAAGATCTTTCGTCCTATTTTTTCAGAAAATCAAGAGGGGAATGTACTGAAAATCGAGAGTTCATGGATAATAGAGACAGGATGGAGTGGCTCAATAGTGAATCAATCAGACCCTGAGTAACGGCGGAGCCCAGATGGAATTTGATAGTATAATTTATTGGAGGCCAGTTTTGTAAAATTTTATACTTTCTTTCTCTAATGTTAATTATTTAAGGTGATTAACCAATTTGCGAAAAACCATGCATCTTGCTTTTTCGCCTTTTTGTCTAATGCTTGCTTTTGAAAAATGTCATAATTTAAACTCTTCGTCAAAGAGAAGTTAATACAAATGAGAAAGAAACTAAGATTAATATTTTATGCTTTTTAAAACCATTTGTAAAAGATTTAAGGTTCGTAGTTAATAGTTTTTGAAACAAAACAATGAAAAACGAAAAATCGAAAAAATTGAAACAAATGGTAAAATAAGGTTATAGAATCATACGTGGGTTGAATCTGTCCATGTTGTCCTGTCCTTCATTATCAGTTATTAAGCTGTTGTTACTATATTTCACAAAATAAAATCTGAGGAAAAAACTCTACTGTTTCTTATTCATGTTTCTGAGTAAACTTCCTATTCTTTAACTAACTCACCTGCATCCCGGAGATTACCAGCATCTGCTTGCCCTTCTGACAACCACGTAGTTGACGAGATAATGGCAGGAGGAGTCGTTGGCAAAAGTGGCTCTGGATCATCCTCATAAAACAGTATCAGGTCCTTACAAGAAACAAGAGAGCACATGAAGGTTGGAAAAAATTAATCCCACTGCCTCAATTTGTTACAACAGATGGACAATTTATGGACATACAATCTGTATATGCTATAAGCATATTTTGATAGAAAGAATTCACACGTAAATTATCTATACGTCTGGGTGTCCACTGAGTGTAGGGTGATTCAAATGAAGTCTATACAGTGGGATTGGTTGATATGTCTTTTTTCCCTATGAACGGGGATTTTTTTATAGCACTTTATTGTAATTGACATACAGTAAATGCATAAACCTTAAGTGTAGAGCTCAATAACTTTTAACTAGGCATGTACCTATATAAGCGCATTTCCTTCACTCCAGAAAGTT
>NW_011888926.1:3023113-3025527 GCF_000151845.1 Pteropus vampyrus | reverse complement strand
TTGGCAAAAGTGGCTCTGGATCATCCTCATAAAACAGTATCAGGTCCTTACAAGAAACAAGAGAGCACATGAAGGTTGGAAAAAATTAATCCCACTGCCTCAATTTGTTACAACAGATGGACAATTTATGGACATACAATCTGTATACGCTATAAGCATATTTTGATAGAAAGAATTCACACGTAAATTATCTATACGTCTGGGTGTCCACTGAGTGTAGGGTGATTCAAATGAAGTCTATACAGTGGGATTGGTTGATATGTCTTTTTTCCCTATGAACGGGGATTTTTTTATAGCACTTTATTGTAATTGACATACAGTAAATGCATAAACCTTAAGTGTAGAGCTCAATAACTTTTAACTAGGCATGTACCTATATAAGCGCATTTCCTTCACTCCAGAAAGTTCCCTCAAGCTCCTTTCCAGTTGATACCATCCCCCCTCACCAGCAAACAGCATTCTATCTTCTTTCGCCATCGATGAGTTTGCCAGTTCTTGAAATTCATATGTGTAATCCTATACTATGTTTTCTCTTGTATCTGATTCCCACTGCTTAACATAATGTTTGTGAGACTCATCCACATTTCGTGTGTAAGTAGTCTCCCCTTATCTATCTGTGATTTCGCTTTCTGGGGTTTCAGTTACCCACTATCAACCACGGTCCAAAAATATTAAATAAAAAATTCCAAAAATAAATATTAAATTGCACATCATTCTGAGTATTGTGATGAAATCTTGCACTGTCCCACTCTGTCCTGCTCAGGACATGAATCATCCCTTTATCCAGGACATCCATGCCGTATACGCTGCCCACCCATTTTGTCACTCAGTAGCCATCTTGGGGATAAGATTGACTGTCATGGTATCACAGTGCTTGTGTTCAAGTCATCCTTAAGTGGCCTAATGCTACGTCACAATGCCTACATCATTCACCTCACGTCATCTCATCGCGGAGGCATCGTGCCACTTACATCGCCACAAGAGGAAGGGTGAGTACAGTACTATAAGGTATTTTGTGAGAGACAGAGAGAGACATTCACATAACTTTTATTATAGGATATTGTTATAATTATTCTTATTATTAGTTATTGTTGTTAACCTCTTACTGTGCCTAATTTATAAACTTTGTCATAAGTGTGTATGTATAGGAAAAAATGTGCTACATACGGGGTTCAGTACTACCCTCAGTTTCAGGCATCCACTGGGTCTCAGAACATATCTGGCATAGATAAGGGGGGACAGTTGTATCGGTAGTCCTTTTTTCATTGCTGTTAAGAAGTATTCCATTGCATGGATATATTGCAATTTTTTAATCCATTCTCCAGCATATAAATATTTGGGTTATTTCCAAATTTCAGCTATCATGAATAAAGCTACTGTGAACATTCTTATACAAATCTTTTTGTGGCCAAATGCACTCATTACAGGGGAATAAAAGCTAGGTCACAGGTTTATTTTTAACTTCATTAGAAACTGCCACATCAAGTGATTTGCCACTTTTTATAATCCAGCTTTTACTTTGAAATCATTACAGAGTCACAGTCGGTTGTAAAAAATAATAGAGAGATTCTGTGTACCTTTCACCCAGTTTCCCCTAAGGATAACACGTTGCAAAGTTATCGTGCTGTACTGTATCACATCCAGGATATCGGCACTGAGACGGTCAAGAACATTTCCATAGCCCTAAGGATCCTTCCCGATGCCTTTTTACCACCACACCCTGCCCCGCAACTACCAATCTGTTCTCCATTTCCATAACTTTGACATTTGAAGAATGTTATATAAATGGAATCACACAGTATATAATCTTTGGGGATTGGCTTTTTTCATCTGGCTTAATTTCTGGAGATTCATCTAAGCTGTTGTGTGTATCAACAATTTCTTCTTTTTTATTGCCAAGTAGATTCCATGGTACAAATGTAAGTCAGTTTAACCCATTAAAGGACATCTGGGTAGTTTTCAGGTTTTAGCAATTACAAATAAAGCTACTGTGAACACTGCGTATAGGTTTTTGTATGAAAATAAGTTTTCATATCTTTGGGATAAATGCCTAAGAGTACAATTGCTGAGTCATATGGTGGTGGCATGTTTAGTTTTATAAAAAACTGCCAACAGTTTTCCTGAGTAGTTGTGCTATTTTATATTCCCAGAAATACGTGATCCAATTTCTCCACATGCTCATCAGCATTTGGTATTGTCGCTATTTTTTACTTTAGCCATTCCAATATTTCACTGTGTTTAAATGACATATTCCTAATGGCTAATGAGGATGAACATTTTTTCATGTGCTTTTTGCCATCTGTATTTGCCGAAGTGACTGTTCATATCATTTGCTGTTTTCTAATCGGGATGTTTGGTTTTTAACCGTTGAAGTTTTAAGAGCTGTTTATATGCTGTAGAGATTAGTCCTTTGC
>NW_011888926.1:2980883-3023063 GCF_000151845.1 Pteropus vampyrus | reverse complement strand
GTTTTCAGGTTTTAGCAATTACAAATAAAGCTACTGTGAACACTGCGTATAGGTTTTTGTATGAAAATAAGTTTTCATATCTTTGGGATAAATGCCTAAGAGTACAATTGCTGAGTCATATGGTGGTGGCATGTTTAGTTTTATAAAAAAACTGCCAACAGTTTTCCTGAGTAGTTGTGCTATTTTATATTCCCAGAAATACGTGATCCAATTTCTCCACATGCTCATCAGCATTTGGTATTGTCACTATTTTTTACTTTAGCCATTCCAATATTTCACTGTGTTTAAATGACATATTCCTTTGGCTAATGGCTAATGAGGATGAACATTTTTTCATGTGCTTTTTGCCATCTGTATTTGCCGAAGTGACTGTTCATATCATTTGCTGTTTTCTAATCGGGATGTTTGGTTTTTAACCGTTGAAGTTTTAAGAGCTGTTTATATGCTGTAGAGATTAGTCCTTTGCTGAATATGTGGTTTGCAAATATTTTCTCTGTTTATATGCTGTAGATATTAGTCCTTTGCCGGATATGTGGTTTGGAAATATTTTCTCCCAGTTTGTAGTCTGCCTTCTCATCCTCTTCACAGGGTCTTTCAAAGAGCAAAAGTTTTTAATTGTGTTGAAGTTTTACAACATTTCTCCCCCTTTTTTGGGATCATGTTTTTGGCCAGCCCTAGATCCCAAAGATTTTTCTCCTATTTTAAAAGAATGTTATAGTTTTACACTTACAGTTAAGTCCATGATCCATTTGGAGTGAATTTCTGTATAAGGTTTGAGGTCATAGTTTTGCCTATGAACGTCCAGTTGCTCTAATATCATTTGTTGAAAAGGTTATCCTCCCTCCATTACATTTCTTTTGCACCTTTGTCAAAAATCAGTTGGCCATATTTGCATGGGTCTATTTCTCGGCTCTCTATCCTGTTCCACTGCCCTAAGTGTCTATTCCTCCGCCAACATGAAAAATCCCTAAATGGTTACCAATATAAAATGGTTAAGTAAATTAAAATTCATTTTATACATCAAGAATATAGTGCAGTTGCCTCTCCAAGGCCAGCCGCACCAGCTGAACGTCATGGTGGCCTCTGTCCAGGTCCAGCATGGCCAGCAGCCTTGGGCCTTTGGCACCCTGCGGCTTTGCATCTGCATCTGCAGAGATAGTGAGAAGCAGACCTGCAGGTTGAAGTTTAAAAGTAATGAATTGAGCCCTGAAATGAATTAAAGATGGTAGTTAGGAACTTAAAAAACAAAATGTCACATGAAAACCATCATCTTAAGATGTTGAGTGAAAAGACCTCTGTGATGAAATTTCTATTAATCTGATCTCCCAGGGGTGCCAGACAGGATCTGCACAGCCTCTGCTGCTAACCGCTAATGCCTATGAAGTCTCCCCCAAAAAGGAGAATCATTCAGAGTTCCTTGGATGTCATCTTCAAAAGTAGCCAAAGAATTCAAGTGACAGTGAGTTTATCCCAGAAAATCTTTGGAAGTTACAATCTTTGGCAGAAATTGGGATATAACTACACATTCGTAACGGTTTAGGTGAAATGGATATTACTCGTGTATTGGCAGAGCTGTAGTGATTGGAGATTGAAGGTAATTAATAACATGTATATGCTCTTTTGTGGGAAAATAAAGGGAAACAGGTGTTCAGCCTAAAATTACATTTCTCGGAGTGGGTTTCCCGTGAAGTCAATGTTTTCTGAGCTTAAATTCTGAAGCACCAATAAAAAATTTTTTAAATGAAGAAAAAAGAATACGGCACGGTTATATGTGCTTATAATAGAAATATGTCCTTAACATGTAGTTTAGTGGAAAAAAGCGTCTTTTGGAATGATATATATTGAATGATTCCATTTATTATTATAGAAAGATATCCAAGAATTTTTGCTTTGTTCTGAGCATGTTGCAGAGCATTATATATTGAATGAATCCATTTATGTAAAAGAAAATGTATAGGCACAGAAAATTCCCTCCCCCCAAAAAAATTCATAGAAAACTGCTAGCAATAGTGGCCTCTGAGGACAGGAACTGAAGGAGTATAGAAATGTAAGAAGAAACTGTTTTTTACTCTTTAGCCTTCATATTGTTTAATTTTTTTCCGACAAGTATTTTCTAATTTAAAAAAGAATAAAAGTACACACATGAAAATAAAAAGGGACTTTTAAGTATAAAGCAATGATACAGAAAAGAGATAAAGGGATAATGAATTAACATAATTAGAATAAGTATAATTTCCATTTCTCTAACAGCTCTGATGAGTTCGAATTTTTACAAATATAATAAATGACATGCTAATAAACCCAAAGATAAAAACTGTTTACTCTTCATTTAGCAAAATAATAAATGGAGGCAGTAGGAAATAAAAACTTATCTTCTATCACTAGCAATTTAGTAACTCACAAATAGACTGAAGGCTTTGGTCAGCTTTAATTTTGTGTAAACCAATTCATAGCAGCCCTCTCTGTTGCTATGGGAACAACTGTGACCAAAAAAAGTCATAACCTCACTGGTGAATCTCCTCCAAAAGGAAAAGAGGAAGGTCTTTTGAGGTGGCGAAAAGCTACAAATACCTTTACTAATTAGCAAATTTAATAATAAAGATTCTGGACAGTATGCAGTGGGAAAACACATCTGTGTCTCAGTGTCATAAACGTAAAGGCTTTCTTTTACACAGGCAAGCTCTGCTCTGCTTTTGAAAGCCCTATTCTGTTAAGAATTTTATTTATTGCTTCAAGATAATTCTCTCATTTGGAGAAAGAGAATAGTTAAAGAGGTTTCTATTTAAAGTTTTTCAAAGATATTTTTTAAGCAGCCCTCATTCTGCCTAAGCAACCAACAATATCATTTCTTTCTCATTCTGTATTAAGAACATGAGAATTGTAATGTAGCTGCAGTACATTTGGCAACAACAATTAGATTTACTGTTCAACTTGATAGCTTTTGTCTTCTGCTGCAAAAGCAGATTACTGAAGAGGACATATTGGAGTGCAGCAAATGTTCCTGACAGTAATAAGAGGAGATGCTTGTCAGCAGGATGATGAAATAGTGTTATGATATAGTAATGTTTTGAAAACAGAAAATCCAGCTTTAAAATTCTTTTGAGAGAAGGGTTTTTTGTTTTTTGGTTTTTTGCTCACCAAGATAAGAAGTGGAATGATATAAATCAATTACAGTAAGTTCCTCTAAAGTAAAAAAACCAATAATAATGAGAATTTAAAGACTGAGTAGCATTTTATGTCTTTGTTAGGCTCCAAAGCATGTAAGATTATTCCAGTCTATTTTCTCTCTTAAAAGTCATCAGCAGCAAATAAACTGATCTCAAATTTAAAAATCATTTTGACTTAATGTTATACGTTTTAAAATAATCTATTTTCAAACTGTGGGCTATTATGCAATTAAGGAAAAGTGAAATTTTAATTTTATGTTCTTTTCTGGGCTGCTAGAAAATCTGGTAAATCCAGTACCTCATTGGATTGGGGAAAGGATTTGGGAAGAGAAGATCAAGAAATAATTTCCTCACAGGAACTGTGGCAGGGAACACTAAACAAAGCACTCTGAGCAAGACACCAAACAAGCCTCTTTCACAGGAAGAGAAGGAAGTTAACAATGAATGTCTACTATTCCCTCGTTTCTTCATTAACAAAGATGTGGCAACTGAAGATTCGATAATGACTAAGACTAAAAAGGTCTCTCCTTTCAAGAAGCTGTCATTCTACTAGGAGAATAACACATAAAACTGAAAAACAAATGAGTGAATGTGATAATGTCATATTGTCGAGTGGGACAGATTTACAGTCAAGACGGTCTATAAGGAAATACTTTGGGGATACCTTCCTTCTCCAAATGTAGCTCTGAAAGAGAAAACACGAATGTGAAAATTAAAGACACGGTTGTGCTCAAAAACAAAATAAATATCTTCATGGATGAGAGCATGAACAAAATAAATATCTTCATGGATGAGAGCAGAAACGTGTAATGGTAAGGAAGTGGAAGCTGTGGACCTTTGTGGGGCTTTGGGTCCGGAAAAAGGCAGAGAAAACTAGAAGCTCAAATTCTAAGGGGTTAAATACAGATTTAAAGTGTCCATCCAAGAAAAGAGTGTTGAACATGGGTTCACTGCTTGAAATTATGCCCAGGTACCGGGATCTCCTGCTTATAAAGGAAGCTGAAATAACCTGGCATCGATCACGGCCCGAGACTATGGCTTCTTAAGGTATTATATCCAGGTAGGTGAGAGGATACAAACTAAACTTCACTGGCAACTGATGCTCAGCATCCCTTGCTCTGGGGACCGGATCTGCATCGTCACCGATATGATTAAATGAAGGTGCTCCAAAGTGTCAGCATCAAGTCCTGAATGTGAACCTATAGTCCGGGGCATCAGGAGGAGGCAGATGAAAAACTGTTAGGCAGGAAAGGGTAAGGACGCGCAGAGAAAAGGAAGATAAAAAAAATCCGAGCCACTCAAGAGGAGCTTACAAATCAATATTCCAAAACACAGAAAAAACTGAATTCATTCCTGACGAAATGAAACTAAGAAATTTAAAAAGTATTTAAAAGTACGTTTAGAGTCTGCAAATACATAATGGAAAGGATAACATTAAAGGAATAAGAAAACAAGATACAAAAACAGGTGGAGTTGAAATAAGCTCAAATAGATATAAAGAAGCAATGAGAAATCCTAGAAGTGAAAAATAAAGCTATTGAAATAAAACACTCAATGGACAGGAAAAATTCTAGAGTGGGCACAGAGGAAAAGAGAAAAAAATAAACTGGAAGATGGTTCTGATTAATTACCTAAAACTCAGCATGGAGATAATGAGACAAACATATTTTCTAAAAAGCAATTGAAAAACATGGAAAACGAGAGATTAAGTGGCCAAATATACCCAATAGAAATTAAGAAGAAAAAAATTTCAAGGAAATGGAGAAAAAGTAATATTTGGGGAGCTACAGACGCCAGAATTAAAGATCCGTGTTTTCACATGAAAGTGCAAATAGGAGTGAGTAGGTAGGTGTATGCCTAAGAAGGTAAGAGAACACTGAAGAATAGGTTCTGGTTCTGGTTCTGGTTCTGGTTCTGGTTCTGGTTCTGGTGGCTTCCTCCCTCAGGAGCAATCCTGGAGATACTATAAAGAGATGACATCGAAATAAGAAGAAATTCGAGAGGCTGCTGGGGAGTTGGAGGGGCCGTTCGGAACTGGTTTGTTTGGGGGTGCGGGGAGCCAGTGCTGGCTTTAGCCTGGGGCAGAAGGTGGCTTGTGCACTGGAAGGATAAAATAAGGAAGAAGTCGGTAGCGTTACCCCCACCATCCGTTGCCTTGGAACCTGCCTGCGCCCCTGCTCTGACTGGGACAGCTGTGCTCAGGAGTGACTCTGGTCAGTACGGAAGTCCTGAGTGGGTAAGGAGATGAGAACAGTCAGTGGGAACCTCTACGATCCCCCAGGGCAGGCGGTTTACAATTTAAGGAGTGTCTCCCCTAAAGCTGCTTCTTCCTGGGGTGCTAAGAATAAATATCTAACTTGAGGCATAGATCCTTAGAGTAGGGAATGATTAACTCTCATATCCTTGGAGGAAGTGGGGAGGGGAGAGAAGTGCCCTCTACCCTAGAGGCCACTTCCCCCACCTCCCACGGAAGCCGATAGGGCTGTCGCAGGCGAAGGTCTGGCCTTCAGCAGCCCTAATGAGAGAAGCCATAACCCATAGGGGTAACCAGTCATTTGAAGATCAAAATTATTTCGCAAGAAAAATTAAAAACTGAATTATAGTTTTCATCGGAAATACAGATATTAGAAAAGGTGGACCAAGAATTTAAAATAAGTTTAATATACATACTAAAATAAATAAGATATAAGCAATATGAAACAGGAACAAACACAATAAAAAGAATGAAATAGAGATATTAACTATCAAATGTTAAAATAGAATGTTGAAGTAGGGAACAGAGATGGGATAAATAGTGGAATGACTATGGCTGAGAACGAATTAGTAAACTGGAAGATCATGCTGAGGAACTCTAGAAGAAGAAAAAAGAAAACAAAAAGAAAAATAGAAACTTTAAAGAAAAGTTAAGAGATAGAAAGATAGAAAGAAAATTATTACTAAGATCCAGATAAGAAGAATCTCAAAAAGACAGAAAAATGAAAACAGTAGGAAATCTAGGAACCGGAGATAACTTTCTCAGAATTAAATAGAGAGGAAAGACTTCCTCCTGGGAAGTCTCATAGGGTGACAAACAAGAGAGATAAGGAAAATTCACACTTAAGCTATTACAGTAAAATTTAAGTCTTTTCAGCCAATGGTGTTGAAACAATTGGACATCTGTAGACAAAAAAAAAGTTGTGGTTTTTTTTTCAAGGAACCCTGACCTATACTTTACTCCTTATACAAAAATGAATTCAAAATAGATCACAGACCTAAATGTAAAACATAAAACTACAAGAAGGAAATAAGAGAACCATAAAATAAAAAATTGATAAACTGGACTTCATCGAAATTTAAAACTTTTGCCGTGGAAGATAATTGTTAAAAAGAAAAGAAAAGCCACAGACTGGAAGAAAATGTATGCAGATCACATCTCTGACAAAGGATTTGTATCCAGAATATATGAAGAACCCTCAAAACTCAATGGTAAAAACAAAACAAAACAAAACAAAACCAATCCAATTAGAAAGCGAGCAAAATATATGAACATATATTTTACCAAAGAGAAGTTATGATGGCATAAATAAGCACATGAAAAGAAAGATATTCAACATCATTAGCCATTTGGGAAACACAAAATCACAATGAGATGTCACTACAAATGTATTACAATAGCTAAAATAAAAAAACAGTGGTAATAACAAACAAAAAACCGGTGCAGAGAACCTGGATCTCTCACGCACTGCTGGTGGGAATGTAAAACGGTACAGCCACTATGGAAAACGGTTTGACAGTTTCTTACAAAACTCAGTATGCACTTACCATACGACCCAGCAGTCACACTCCTGGAATTTATCCCAGAGATAAGAAAACTTTACATATAAAAACCTGTACACAAATGTTCACAGCAGCTTTATGCATAAATAGCGCAAACTAGAAACACCCAAATCTCTTTCAATGGATTGTTGAATAAATGGTTGAACGGTCGAATAAACTCTAGGACATCTATAAAATGGGATGCTACTCAACAACAAAAAGGAATGAATTATTGATATGGATCTCAAGAGCATTACGCTGAGTGAAAAAGAAAATCTATCTCAAAGGTTACATATTGTCTGGGTCCATTTATATAACATTCTAGAAATAACAACTATAGAGATTGGAAAAAAGATCAGTGGTTGCCAGGGGCTTTGACTGGGGGTGGTGAGATGGGATGGGTAACATAAGGGACTACTTTTGTGGGGATAGCACCGTTCCGTATCTTGATTTGGGTACTGGTTGCATGAATCTATACTTGAGGATAAAATTGCATAGAACACACACACAGAGGTTAAAAAAATTGACTACTGAACTGAAAATTTGAAAACTGACTAAGGTCTGTAGTCTAGTCAGCAGTCACAAACCAATGTCCGCTTCCTGGTTTGATGTTGTATGACAGCTGTATAAAATGTCAACACCGAGGGAAGCTGGGTGAAGGGTACCTGGGACCATCCTATTTCTACACCTTCCTATAAGTCTATAATTATTTCATGCTAAGATGTTTTTTAAAATGAGTAGAGAAAGATGAGACTGTTTAATAAATTAAATATTGTTTATCCACAGGAGTTCAAACCAAATAAGACCCCTATCTTACACGATATAGTAAAATTATAGAAGGCATAGGGATTTCAAGATTTAGAAGGAAAATATGAGATCTTTATTATATTGGGATAAAAAAAGAATTTCTTAAATAGCACAAACAATAAAGGAAAACTTTGATAATTTAACTTTATTCTTATTGAACACTCTGTATAACAAAGACACCAAAAACAAAGTTAACAGACAAGCACAGGTTGTCTTAGAACACATGAAGCTCAAAAAGGCAAGAAAACAAATTCTCCCCTACAGCCTGCAGAAAGGGATGCAGCTCTACAGAACCCTTGATTTGAGCCCAGTGAGACCATGTCAGCATCTAAACGCCAGAACGGTAAGATAAAGCGTCTGTATTGACGTAAGGCACCGTGTTTGCGGTAACTCATCAGAGCAGCAACAGGAAAGCACCTGCAGTGACTTACCTCTGTTGACTTCCAAGCATTAAACTCGAGTGGCAGTGTTTCCTGGGACAACACGGTTCCACTAGACAACTGGATGTCTTGGCACTGCTCTTGTTTGAATCCTGCCTTGGCAGCGTTTTCTGTCAATGACACAAAGCTAAGATTTTACCTTGGCAAAAAACGGTAATGTTTTTACATTAGTTCACGATTTTTAAGTTAATCACTTCTGAAGACCCATTCTGTCTACAAAATATACTTCATCTGCCAATGGTTATCTAGGAATATTAATCATTTTAATATATCACTTAATAACAATTGACAATATATCTCTTTATAATTATTTTAATGTATCCGTTTATAACCAGATTTTAAAAATACAACTTCAATTCTAGCCCTTTCTCCCATCAACAATTCTATTTTATAACTTTATTATCTGAAACATCTTTTTAAAATAAAATATAATATAGTATAGAAAATAGTTTGAAAATGTGAAAATGATTCAAATGAAATTTTAGCAAAGCAGGAATAACAACTATAATGATTCTAAGCAACATTTAAAAGAACCTTATTACTGTTGTGTGAATGTCATCCATTCTAAGCAAAACTAATCAGAAATGTACATATTATTTGATAAGAAAAAACCTTTAAATTTTTTAAACTTAAAAAGAATATGCCAATGAAAATAAACTGATATTTGTGCCTGTATATTTTTGCTGAATTTAATGTTTTTTGTAGTCTTAACATCATTTTCCTTCCATGTTAATTACTATGTAAACAAAGTATTAGAGCCAACTATATCTCAGCATATTATTAGGTGCAATTAGAAATATTAGAAAGCTATTTTCAAACTGACGTATGCACACCATTGGAGGTACTGAATGAATTTCCAAAGGTTAGGTGGGCACAGATAATCTTAAAGAATCAATGTCCAGATTCACAACTTCTCTATATATTCTTTCCAAAAACTGATCTGCCTGAGAATGCAACTGCGTGGAAGCATCAGGCTAGTTCTTTCCCCCTTCCCTTTCATAATCTATTTTCTCCTACTTAATAAAGAAAGACATATCCTTTACCCAGTATTATCATGGTATATCTTCCCTTAAGGTGCAAATGTGAGAATCTCTAAGGCATCAAACAGTAGTAAAAAAGACTGGGTGGAGAAGCAATTTAATCAAGGCACAAAAAACCCAGAGTAGAGCTTCAAAGTTTGTTTTGTCTTACACATTTCATTTAATGGCAAAGCGTGACATAAGTAACAGGGAATTTTGGTCCAGACCAGGATGTCTGGTATTGTAGTATGGAGAAGCAGGATAGTTGACACGTTTCACTTAATGTCAAGACAGCTGACAAGTTCCATTTAGTGCCCCTGTGCTACTGTCAAAGAACACACCACTCCTGAGGAAGAATCCCATGAGAGGAAAGCAAAGGAAGCAAGGGAGGCGGGGACCCCTATGTCATCGATGCAACGACCTTATGAAAGGCTTCACGCCTTGGCTGTCTGTCTTAGAAAGAGAGTTCAAGAGTGTGACTGCAACTAGAGTGACGTTTATTTACACATCTATTTGAATAAATAAAGTAAGACGTTTCCTGAAGTTTAAATCTGACGTGGCTGGTTGTTTTGACAATAACGGCTGGTTTTGCCAACTAGGTAAATATGATAAATAATTTCCAAAAATTGAATGAACCAAACCTGCAAAGTTCATGAAAATATGTTTAAAACATGACACAATAAAATCATTTTCTCAAGCAATTACTGTATTGACAGGCATGTTGTGATTAATGTTTTTGTTTTTTCCATACTTCCTGAGTATATTGTGTTAAAGTGTAACAGGTATAATTAAGTGATTTGCTAAATTTGAGTAAAACATTTTTGGTATTATTCTCAGAACCTGAGAAAGTAAATTACTCCTAATGACTGTTTAACAAACCTTTTCCCAAGTAGGGAGTTTCTAATCCTTTCCTTCCAACGACACTGAAAAAAAGACCTAATCAAGTTAACAGTTGACAAGAGATGAAAAACATTTTTATAATGAATCACTACATAATTTTTGGCATATTACTTGGAAGGAAGTCATTGAGTTGATTGACATTGCTGTAATAACATATCTACTATTCCCACCTACGATTTTATGTGAACAAGTGTTTGCAGCATTTACATATATAAAAATGTAAAACAGAAACAATTTATGCTGAACCCTGCTTATTTCTAGCAATAAGTAATATTCATATGTGGGTAAATGAACAGTTCCATTTACCTCATAAAAACATGTATTTCCAATAAAATTGTACCCTTTATGTTTAATAAGTATTTATAAAAATTTATAATACACTTCTGTGGTTTTGGTTTTGCTAAAAATAATTGAAATGACAAGTCAATCTAGAAGGAATATTTTACCACTTAAAGCCTCTGGTCACAGAAAATTTAGAAAAATAATTTCGACTTATGTACGTATTTGATGTAGGGAAGACTTTCAAGCAAAAAAATACCTTTTATTCAAATAAAATTCTGTGAGAGATGTGGAATAGAAATATGACTTCAAGTAGAAAAGAGAATGATGTAAAAATTCCAACAGTTAAAGACTCGGTGTGTTTTTTCAGATGAATGACTACGAGTATCAATCACAATGGTATTTAGATTCCTTTAGTTACCCTCAATAGTCTCAAGTAGCACTTTTGTTTGTTTTATTTTGTATTCTTTTGTCTTTAACATCAATATTTTGAATTGTATTTACTTAAACTTATAATAAAATTTCATCTGTCAACTTAAAAATGTATAAGGAGGTATGTAATTTTTCAAAATCATTTTAAGGGTTATGTAAGAAAAATAGCTTGAAAAGCTATGGTATAAGACTTGGTCCTGACCTTCGAAAATGTGTAGCCTGAGAAGTTATGTCTAACATGCAGACTTACAGGAAATAATCAGAGGAGAACAATTACATGCTGAACTTTCTTAAATTAACTTTAGGACTAGACATGCCAAGGAGGAAAAAAAAATCAATGTATACCGGAGTAATCAGAAAGAGCCTCAAATAGCAAGTAAAATTTGAACACGCTTTGAAGGATGGCTAGGATTCTGATAAGCGTAGAGGAAGAAATTATTCCAAGCAGAAGGAACTACATGGGCAAAGAAGCAAGTCTGGTACATATGAAAGATACTGAAGAAAGAATAAGAACTTCACATTAAAGGTTCTAACTTTAATTTTCTTGTAACTTCACATGAAAATGAATAATTAAAATGAGTTTCTTTTGGACTTGGAGATTTTATAATTAATAGTGGCACACAGCAGTGGTTTGAGGCTTAGATCATTTATGTACTTTCATAAATGATTTAATCCGGAATTGTATTATCACTCTTTGGGAATTCAGAAGCAGAATCATCCTTGAAATGCTATGAACCGAGTTTTTAGACATCACAGAAGCAGATTAATAAAAATTTCAGGAAGTCAATTTTGAGGTAAAGTGTGAGGAAAACTGAAGAATCTCAACTGTGAATGAAAAAATCTTGCATAGGGATGCATTTTTATCTTAGAATAGCCAAAATGTTATAAACCTATATTAAATAATCTTATAGGGGCAAGAAGGAAGGCAGTTATAATATTGTGAGTCTATGGAAACGTATTTAGAAATTTTTTAGTTGCAGGCAACACACTGGAAGTGAGGTGTGCTTAATTAAATGAGATGATTACGCAACATTTATTTCTGGATGTTCACAAGCCAGAGGAAGGGGAGAACACACATTTGGTTCCTTAGTGGAAATGAAGTCCCTTTGGTATCATAAACTATCAACTGAGACTATGAACTCACAAGGCAAGGAGGACTAGTGTGTGAGTGAGAAACCTCAGAGGAAAAAGCGAGGATGCAACAGGAAATGACGCTCTTGAGTCATTTGATGATGAGTGCTTGGATGCCGAGGCTGTAGGTGCTTTGTAAAACTATCTAGAGAGAAGCCATCGATCTCGTCGAACCTGTGCCACTTCGATAATCCCGCAGAGCAGAATTGGTAAACCCTGTGATATTTCTTAGATGAGATATCAAACTGACGTTCGCCCTACCAGACATTAACATTGCAACAGCATGTTTTGGAAATAAAATGCTCCATAAACTGAACAAATTCCCAAATTTTTCCATTTATTATTTAGTATCTAGTAAACAGTGTTACTATGTATTGACAGTGTCCTTTCGGGTATAATTTAAGTTAGTCATTTACTTAACAAAATTATTTTTTAAAAATAAACAAATGTATCCTTCATAGAAAATAGTCATTAGGCTAGTGAAAAATTGATAAGACATGTAAGTCTCATAGTAGTTAAGTTTATATCTAACTTTTGCAGGATCATGAGTTTGGAATCCTAACAATTTCATTGTCTTGGGGCATAATTACACTTCAGCATCTTCAAATAATATTTGTCCTAATTTTTTAAACTGCCATTTTATAATAATTTCAAACTTAAAGTTGCAAGAGCAGTACAAAGAACTATATACTCTTCCTCCAGATTCACCAATTGTTCACATTTTGCCCCATTTGCTTTATAATTCTCTTTTTTCATTTACGTACACATATTATGATAGCCCTATAATTTAAATCTTGAGGAAAGGCCATAGTCCTAGGCTGGGTTCCCCAGGAAACAGTCGCCGTGGCTCAGATTTGTATGAGAGAGATTCACGAGGGGGTGTCCCCAGAAACAGCACGTGTGAGGAGGGCGAGAGGCGAGAAGAGGCCAGGGAGAGACTGAACTGCAGCGGCTGCAACAGAGGCCTCAGCCAACCCTACCAGAGGTTTTGGGGCTGGGATGGCTCTTCACAGCTGTCCTGCCTTGAAGCAAGGGGACTGGACCACATTTACAGGTCACTGGATGTAGCATCTCTCTGGAAGTGGGCAAAGAGCCTGGGCAAAGAGGCTCTCTTCAGCTGTTGGGAAATCCCAGAGGACTCAAGACAGCCCTGAGCCACCAACCCTCCCAGCAGGACTGAATGCCTTGATCTTGAAGTGGGAATCTGGGGGGCGGGGGGGAACCACAGCACCCACTACAGGCACAACCTCTAGGATCCTGTTTACTTCTGAGAAATGCTGCAGAGGGACAGGAGACAGAGTATAAGTACTGTAAACCTTGTCTGAAAGGTGAATTTTGACATTAGTGGGGAAAAGGCATTTTTTTTTTTTAATGAAAACAGGAAAAGGACAAAGAATAAGAAAGCAGAGATGTTTAAGCAGATTTTAAAATCTGAAATTGGTAAATAAAAGGTGAGCCAGGACAAAATTTTGTTGGAAGAGATCTTAAAATGGGAGTTATGGCAATTTTATTTCAGTGTTTTGCTCGCAATAGCATACAATATTTGAGTCCTCGCGGTCGTTCTTCCTTAAGATAATAGGAAACAGGAAAAGCCACAAGGTGTGTTAAACGCTCAGCTACGGGGACAAGGAAAAATACAGTCACTCCCTACAAGGGCAGGTTTAAATAGACTCCTGGGTTAAGACAACAGGGTGGAACTGTGACACAGAATTTGTATCACCCAATACTTAACGTTTTTTTAAAAAATATTTCACAAAACTAACAATCAAATTTTACAATAGCAATCTAATGCAGAAACAGATACGACTGAAAGTAATTTATTAAAGAAAAAAGAGGAAAATAACTGGTGGCCAAGAAAAGAAACAAGATCTAGGACGTCCCTTCTTCTCCAAAGGTGATGATCCTGAGGAGTTGACAAGATTCTGAAATTTCTCATCAATATCCAAATATCTGGAAAAAAGGGAACTGAGTGGACAATGGTTTTTCTCCTCCTTTGACTGAAAAGAGGAGGAAATAAGTAAAGGAAAAAAATAGGTGTGACAGAGTGAGTAAATAAAGATGCTGACATTTTAATGGAAGTGAAATTCATGGTTTCACACTGAATTGGATGAGCTGAAGCTCAAGGGTATCTCTCTAGCCCATGGAAACAGGGTCTATTTCCCAACTGGAGAAGGAGGAAAGGAGGGAGAAGAGATGAGAGAGAGAGAGAGAGGGAGGGAGGGAGGGAGGGAGGGAGGGAGGGAGGGAGGATGCAAAAATAGATTACAAATGTAAGAGAAAATGTAGCTCAAGGAACAGAAGGGAATTCCTCACAATAGGGCATTAGATGATTTTTAAGTTATTGTAAATTGTGTATTTTCACATGTTTCATAATTGTTTGTTGCTACTATATAATGATACAAGGTTGAACATTTTTAAAAATATGTTTCTTGGCCTACCATGTTTCCTTCCTCTTTTTCAGAAATGCTTTCCATATCCCTTTCCTATTTCTCAGTCGGGTTGTCCTTTTCTTATTGATTTGTAGGAATTATTTATATAATCTGGATACTAATCCTTTGTCAGTCATATGTGTTAGAAATTTTTCTCCTAGTTCCTGACTGTTTTTATATGATGTTTCTGATGAAGAGAAATTCTTAGATTTAATATAGTTTTATTAGTTTTTATTGCTGTCAAAAATTACCATAAACTTGCTAGCTTAAAACAACACCTATTTATTATGTCACAGTTCTGTAGGTCAGAAGTTAAGGTAGACTTGACTGGGTTCTCTGCTTCAGGTCTCACAGGGCCAAAATCAAGGTGTCGGCCCAGCCAGACTCTTAATCTAGAGGAGACACTGAGAAAGAATCTACTTCCAAAATCATTCAGGTTGCTGGCAGAATTCAGTTCCTTTTGACTGTAGAACCAAGGTTTCCATTTCCTTGCTGGCTGGCAACCAGGGCTCACTCTCAGTTTCTAGAAGCCACTTGGATTCCTTATCACTCTACCTTAAGCCAGAAAGGGGGCCTCAAATCTCACATATGGAATCCCCGACTTCCTCTTCTGCCACCAGCTGGAAAGAACTCTGCTTTTAAATGGTTCGTGTGATTAGAGTAACCCCACCTGGATACCCCCTTTTTGACATATAATGTAATATAACCTGAGAGTAATAATTCATCATATTAATAATTTTACACACATTCATAAAGGCAAGGGCCATCGGGGCTTATTCTCAGAATTATGTCTCTACAAGAAATTTATAAATGCTTGTCTAATGTTTGTACTTGTTTCTGTTATGTTTAAGAAATCCTGACCTATTTCAATGTAAAAAAGGTATTCGCTTTTATCTTCTTCTAACCATTTTTTTTTCACTTTTAAGTCCTTAAGTCATCTAGAATCTGTTTCTGTGCATGATATGAGGTAGAGATCTAATTTTATTTTTTTCAATATGGATAAATAATTGCCTTTGATAATATTAAGTAGCTCATCTCTTCCCCACCTGAGTGAAATGTCATCTTGTCATATAATAAGATAACACAGTTTCCTAGGTCCATTTTTGGGGCTCTACAGTTTGTTACATTGGTCCATACACCCATCTCTGCATCAAACCACACTGTCATGACAACAGATGCTTTAGTCCTGTTACCTAGAAAGGCAAGCCCTCCACTAGTCTTCTTCAGGAATGTTTTGGATATTCTTGACCTTTTGATTCTTCCAGATAAATTTTAGAATCAGCCCATCAAATTCAGTTTTAAAAATCTTTTTTGGATTTTGATTATAATTGCACTGAGTAAGTGGTTCTCAACTGGGGACAATTCTGGCTCCCAAGGGACATTTAACGATGTCTGCAGATATTTTTGGTTCTCACAGCAGGAAAGGATGTACGCTAATAGCATCTAGTGTGCAGAGGCCAGGAATACTGCTAAACATCCCACATCGCACAGGACAGACCTCACAACAAATAATGGTCTGGCTTTCAGTGTCAGTAGTACCAAGCTTAAGGAACTTTCCTCTAAATCTTTGCAACTTGGAGAGAACTGATATTTACATTTTTGAGTGTGTCAATAGACAAACATGAATATCTTTCCATTTATACAGGTCCTCTTTAATGTATTTCAATTAAGTGTTATAATTTTCAGTGTACAGATCTTGTACATCTTTTGTAAGATTTATTCCTAAGTAGATCATGATTTTTTGCTATTATAAATGGTATTTTTTATAAACTATATTTATTGTTTATAGCTGACATATAGAAATATAATTTGATTTATATATTTTGATCTTAGAATGAGCCATCTTGCTAAAATTCTCAGTATTTCTAATATGTCTATATTTCTTTTTGAGTTTTCTATATGAAAAAGTCCTATCACATACAAATAAATTTGTTTATTTCGATACTTATGTTTTTCAATTTCTCTTGTTTTATTGTGATGGCTAGGACCTCCAGTACAAAGGTGAATAGAAGGAGAATGGGGACCTTTTCTTCTACTTGATTCTAACAGGAATACTTCCAAATTCAAATGTATGAAAAATTTTTATTTATATTTTAAAATTTCAAACAATTGTACTTTTGCTAGAAAAAGTGGTCTGTGTGATACAGATTCTTTGAAATGTTAAGACTGCTTTATAACACATATAATCAATTGCAAAATTCATATTTTAAAAAGTGTTTTATTAACTGACCTATCAATAAATGAGAGAGAGATTTTGAAATCATCTACTATAATGACAGGTGTTTCAATATCTTCTTGTAGTTCTACCAATTTTTCTTTATATACTTTAAAGTTATTTTATTGGGTATACTCACAGTTAGAAATGTTATATCTTGCTCGAGAATTAAACTTTTTATCATTGTCCTTAATAATGCTCTTGGCCTTAAATTCTATTTTGTCTGATATTAATATAGCTATGCCAGCTTTCTTTAATTAGTATATGCCTAGTTTATCTTTTTTTTCACTCATTTGCTTTTAACCTTTCTTGTAAATTTATGCTTGCAACATATATCTAGATTTCTATTTCCCCAATTTGATAATCTCTGCCTTTTAACAGACGAGTTTAATCTACTAATATTTATTGTAATTATTCATATATTTGGACTTATTTCTACTCTTTTACTTTTTTAAATCTCCATTTGTCCCATTTTATGCTTTTTGCCCTTTATAAAATTAAAATCTCATTTCATTTTTTCTCACTATTTACGCACTCTATACTTCTCATCTTTTAGCGTTTACCCTTGAAAGTTTATCATGCACATTTACCTTTAAAAGTTTAGCGTCAAATAATATTCTTATCCTTCTCTCAAAAAATACATGGATTTTAGTACACTATATAATTCCATAGACCCACTCCCAACTTACACACCATAGCTATAACATTTACTTGTCTTTTTTTAAAACTCAAAAATGAGACAGTATTTTACACAGAAAGTATTTTATTTTAGATACATGTTTACTAATGTCTCCAACCATTCTTCTGGAATAATTTTCCTTCTTTTTGAAGTATATCCTTTAATGTAGGTCTCATGGTGGTAAACTCTCAGTTTTTGCACTTATCTATAAATGACTATTTCACCCTTGTCCTTAAATGACGGTTTTCTGGGTGACAATTTTAGGCTGCTATTTTCTCTCAGCACTTTGAAAATATTGTATCACCGTCATCTGGCCTCCACTGTAGCTGACGAGGAGAGTTTACTGGCATGCTGACTGTCATTTCTCTGTCCTCTATCCTCTGTGTCTTCATATTGCTTTCGTGTTTTCCATTTACTTTGAACCTATCTTCTAATTTGCTAAATTACATTTTTTATTTCAGTGGTAGTTCTCATTTTTGCAAGTTTCAATATGTAAAATTCATACACCGATTTCTAATAATTTTTTTTTTAAGTAAAACGGTTTTAATTTTTAACAGTTTGGTTGGGCTCAAAGAGCCAAGCTGTGACAGATATAACTGGCATTTGAATAACTGAATTAGTTCAGAAAAGGGCAAATCGGTTTTGATGGTTGTGCTTGTGAATGTGTCTTTTTTTTTTTTGAGACTTTATTTTTTAGAGTAGTTTTAGGTTTACAACAAAATTGACAGGGAGGTAAAGAGACTTCCCATGAATCCACTGCCCCACACATGCGCAGTGTCCCCCATTATTAATACTGTGGTTATAGCTGTTGTTTATTAGATATTCAAATACATAGCTATTCTATATCCTGTATCTGACCTTTCTAATATCTACTGTCTTTGGGGGACTAAATATGTACTTTGCTAATTACTTTCTCCCGTGTTTGGTGATATGGATTGTGAGTTCGTTGCCTGATTTTAATTGATGGGAAGCCTGTGAACCTAACTTGTAAATTGAGCAGGCTTTCTTCTTGCTGAGAGAACTACCTGGAATCACTTTGGTCCCCCTTGAGTTCCTGGGTTCAACACAGTAATCTTAGGCTTTCCTTCCCAATGCTCAAGACAGACCCAGAATTCATTTTCTTAACTAGTGACAACTGCCCTGAAGCAACTCAACCCCTACAGTCATCTGCAGTGTCCCACAGGCAACAGCTGGAAATCACTCTGACCCAAGCTCACATGTACTGTTCTTATTTTACCTATTTAATTAAGTTAACGAATTAAATTTGTGGAAGAAGAGACGCTTGGAGACTTCTCATACTTCTGGTAAGGCCGGAAATCTTGCAAACAGTGCATCATTTCCAGTCTGGTTATTTGTGCAGTAAATAGGCTTCCTGGAGCTCCTAGTAAGTCTTTTTGCCAGAAGTAGCTTGAAATATTTTTTTAGTAAAAAACAGTCTCTAGTGTAATTCTATTTTTATAAAAATGATTTCTCTAGTTATCCATCTTTCTACATGTATGTATGGATAAAAGATGCCTGGGATTATGTTTATCTGATATTAATTATGGCTACTCTGAGTGATGGGATTAGAAGTGAATGATTCTCTGTAATGAGCCAGTATTGTTTTTATAATCAGTAGGGTAATTTTTCTGAAACAAAAATAAAAGAAAAAATAAGCAGTCTGGAAGTAAATATTCTAAAATGTTAATAGTGGTTGGTTTAGGGTGGTAGGGGTATCAGTTATTGTTATTTTCTTTTTTTACATCTGTTTATTTTCAAATTTTTAAAAATCACCACTTGACATTCATCAATGCAAATATTTGAGTAGCAGCCACCACTTGTACCATAAGCTCTGCCATCTAGACTCTATGTCATAAGGCAACCAAGTATGACTCCACATCAACTCTGTTAGTACAAAGTTCACTGTAGAAAGAAACATCAACACTGGAGTTTTTGCTTATAAAAGCATGACAACTACTTTGAAGTTCAACTTTTGGTCCAGCGGGCCATACCATTTTAAGGGAGATAATCCCATGATAGAGACCAGAGTAATTCTCTAATACAGGTAAAGTTTCATTGCAAAGACTACTGCTACTAAAGAGCTGTTTACAGAAGATTGGATGACCAACAGAGGTAAAGCTTTGCTAATCTGGTTGTACACAATATCTGTAGTGATAGTTTTTATAACTATTACCTCCAACGAAAGGACCTAACTCTGATGCTCATAGCTCAGAGAAGCTGAGTTATAACTAGGCTTTATATAGTTTTGTCTTGCCATCAAGCAGCAATTATCCTTCAGCTCATATCTTTCTTCAATCATAATCATCTAAATAAAAACCACCCAAACTATCTACCAGAATCACAACTTAGAAAAACATCCAGGAATAGAAAAAACGAATAGAAGTAGTGATGTGTATATAACACCTTCTCTAAAGTACCTCTTTTCCCTTGCTAATATTCAACAAAGAACCTAGGCACAGCTGTTTCAGTTCTAGATCCTAAAGTCTGAAAATCATATTTCTAGAAATGCGTTCAATATTACATTTCATTATAACTAAATAATATAGAGACACCTTTAAATTCCTTCTCATGGAAATTTACCTATATGATACCATCGCTTGCCTCTGTCTTCTCTAATTCAAATGTTAGAGTCATTTTCAACTTCTTTCTTCTCCAATATATTGCCTACTTACCCTATTTCCTCTCTATATTCTATCTTTAAGCATTAACTTCCCCACATTTCAATAACCTTAGAGCAAGTTTTGGATGCTTGGATTGAAACAACTGTCTGTTACAAGCTTCCCTCCAATTCATATCTCCTTCATTTATACATGAAGCAATAAGAATTATCTTCCACTAGCAGCTGTTTTCAGTAACAAAAGCTAAGTTCTGTGACTAAGCTAGACATCCTTCTGTTCTCAAAGGCCTACAATGATTCCTAGTTGCTAGTCGTTATCAAATTGAAATTTCCAAATACTGTCATTATGTCCTTTATGAACTCTGCTGAGTACTCTCAACTATCTGCCCACATTCTCTTACATATCATATCCAAATTCATATTCTCTATTCTATGTAATCTGACAACCATGTATTATCATGATTAATTTATTTCTTGTTTGTATTCTTTCTCACTATGGTAGGGGCTATTTGCTCTCCCATATTTATTTATTCTCTACTTCTTCCTCAAGGATAGATTCTCTTTCATCTGGGCATATGGCTGTCCAGTATAAAGACTACATTTCTCAGTCTCTCTTGCAGCTAGGAGTGTCCATGTGACTAAGTGCTAAACAATAATATGTAATCCCAAATGTCATGCGCAACTTTAATGAGTGTCCTTAAAAAGAAGGGGCGTTGATATTTTCAACCTCTTCTCCTGTCTACTGGCTAGAATGCAGATGTGATGGCTGGAGCTCAAGCAGCTATACTGGATAATGAAGTGGAAGCTACATGCTCAGTTAGGTGGGACAAAAAGACAGAAAAAGCCCTGGGTCGCTGACATCATGGAGAGCCACATCAGTTCTAGAACACCTATTTCTGGATTATTTTTAGAGGTGAGAAAAAAAATTATATTATGTTTAAGCTGCTATCACTTTGTGGGCTCTACCACCATTACTTGTGGGTGTACCTCATTCTAACTGATCCACCCATCTCCAAGTTTTCATTTGCGACTTCTCCTGTTCCACTAAGAACACCCTCCCACTATTTATTTTCTTATTCTCCCCCCACTCCAACCAAATTATCAGCTTTCATTCTTTCTTTAAAATACAGCTTCAGATTCAAGTGCCTACATGGAAATGATTAGTATTGCTGAACTTACTTAATTCAATCACTCTTTTTTGAAAAAACCCCCACACATCTATACATCTAGCATGTCTGTGTACATATAGTGATGGACGAATAAAATTTTAAAATAATGTAACAGATTTTTAACAGATTTACTACAGTTTTTACACCCAAACATTCACTATTTACTTTAAATTGTACTCTTGCTACAAATTCATTTCAATGATGCCATCATTCACCAAAACCCTTTTTGCACCCTTATATATTTTTAAACAGACTGAAAGCCCATTGCTAGATAAAATCTCCATGAGAGCAGAAATATGCCAAATTTGCTTACCAGGCCTAGAATGTATCTGGCATACAGTAAGTAGGTACTCAATACATGTTCGTGGTATGAAAAAAAAGTACTGTAGCAAAACCTCTTCATTGGAAAATAGATTGATTTTTTTAAAAGTCAAAAGTCATTCAGAGCTCAGTCTACTGAAGAAGATATGTCATAAAGCTGGGGAGTATTATTTTAGGTTAAAAAAAGCAGTGATTATAAAGCAGTAAACCAGATAGATTTCTTTGTATGAATCATAAAAATGGCTAAGAGTTGATGTAGCACTTGCTACTTCTGTAGCAATTCTGGGCCTTGTTTCCCAAGCTCACAGTTAAGGATGCCAAGCTCGCTCCAGCTCCAGAGCATCTGCACCTGCTCTTCCTCTGCCTGGCACACATCACCCATATCAAGGGCTTCCTCACTTCATTCAGGTCTCTGTTCAAATAGTCACCTCCTCCAAAAGGCCTTCTCTCATTATCTGACCTAAAATAAAGCCGTCCCAGTCATTCTCTGTCCTCTGACACTGCTTTCCTTTATTTTTTTTTTTAAATAGCACTTGTCTCTACCTGACATAATAGTTTTATACCTATTTCATTTACGTGTGTTTAATATCTTTCTTGGTCATTAGAATATTTGCTCCATGATGAAGGGGACTTTATTTAATCCTATAGCTCCAAATTTCTGCTAGACATCCAAACTTCAAATAATAAATTCACTAAATACATGTTTTAAAAAAAAGATCAAAGAAGAGAAGAAATGGAGGAAAGAAGAGCAAGAAAGTTAACAGAAGCAGCAAAAGCGGGGAACAAACTCTGGATGAGTCATAATTGGTTACTTTACTCTGCTAACTCCTTTTTAGTTTCAGTTTCAATTTAAGGCTTCCGTGAGAAAATTTCAGAATAGGTACAAATCGAGTGACCGTTTGAGAACTCTTGACTGCATCAGACGAGTACTTTAAGGATTTTTAGTAGGATTAGTTTGTGTTGGTATTACTATTAATGTTTTTAAATTTTCACACTTTAAACTGACATTTGGAATATTTATTCATACTGAATACCTGCATCTCTTTCAGCATCTTGATGACTAGATTCACATGATAAAGCCAGGAGGCAAGGCTCTGAAAGGACCTGTAACTCTATGTCTCTCTACTATGCCCCTCACAGCACAAAGTTTAGTTCCTTTCAAGAGACGGTTGTCTAAGTCACAACTCGTTAATGTTCCTGCTTCCTCAGACTGTCCATTCCTATACACGACTTATCGAAAAAAAGATTTGTACTAGAGAAGTTAGGGCAAAATGACAGTCTTTTAAGTTTTAGCAACTTTGGCAGAAAAAATAATTTCAGTTTCCTGCTGATTTCTAACATTATAACTATATCCTTTTTTTTTTTTTTTTTTAAGTTTAGTAGCTCGAATTTAAAGTTTTAGGCAAAGGAAAGAGTTATGTAACACAAGGTATTATCCTAGAAGAGTTTTAGAGCAATTTTAGAATTCCAAGGCACATTTAAGAAAATGTCAGTTTCCTGGTGTGGGATCAAATGGCACAAATGCACACATATCCAGACCCTAGTCTCAGAAAAGTTCTCCTCTCATTCCAGTTATGATTAAAATATTACAAATTAATAATGATGCAAAATAGGATAGTTATCTGTTTAATACCTTTTAAGCTCAAAATTATTTATTTGGATTCCAGACAATTGCATTCAGGAAACAGTCATAAAATTTTCTACTGAATATTATTCTTCATCTTTGTTCTCTATAGTAATGGTGCCTAATATACTAATAGAATATAATATTAACACGTTAGTACTAAAAGCTATGTTTTATATTTTTTTAGTTGTTCTTAAAAACCTAATGTGTTGTAGGCCAATGATCATCATACATACTTTTTTTATGTAGCCTTGCAACCTTAAGCAGCTTTTGCCTCTTCTCTGAAGCAGGAATTTCTGGTGTGGGGGCAGAAGCGCAGGCTGTTGGTGAGTTACCTGTACCAGGTAATCTTTTAGGAAACGTCATCGAGTGAGAGGTGCGCCGTCTAGTCCGACATGCTACTTCCCTCTCTTTATGCAGCAATTGTTCATCCATCAGCAATGTGATGACTTGCTTAGACTTTTCCCGGATATGATAACCTGAAAAATACATTGAATTCGCTTAGAAAAAAAAGTTAAGGCTACGATGAATTTTTATTCAAAAGAAACTTAGGAAAAATGAATATGTTAGCAAAGTGAAGAAACCTGTGGCAAGCGTAGAGGGAAACCTGTTTCGTTAGAATTGTCAATAAACGTATTCCTTTTCTTCTACTTCAAGAAGTAAATAACTATATGATGAAATTATATCATGTACTGGCATGATATTTTTCACTTTAAATATGCTTTGGATTTTCCTTTTAAAAGCAATACATACTCTGCAAGAAATCAAATGAAAAAGGCATACAAAGAGGAATGAATGAGATCTAGATGTATGACCATGACATGCGGCTGAAGATTTAAATATGCACAGTATGAATCAAATCTGTAAAGCATAGGGGAAAATACACCAGTATATGTATAAAGAAGAGAGAAGTGGATAGATGGATGGATGATGGATGGGCAAGCAGACAACCAACCAGGTACCTACGACATTGTTAATGTATGTTACCTTAGAGGCGGAAGACTGGGCGACACGAGAAGGGAGGGCAACTGGCTTTTCCAAGACATGACATCCTATCGATTTGATGCCACTAACGGAATGCCAGAGCACAGTCTAAGACAAGAATTCTAACCAAAGTGCCGCCCTTAACCATCTGTGTGACTCTGAGCCAGGTGGTCTGTCTGGGCCAGAGTCTCCTGTCTGAAAAGCAGCATAAGCATATCCGTCCAGTCTAATTCACAGATATATAAAAGTACACTCATTCAAATACATGGTAATATTATTACTATTTTCCTCAGCACTCTCCCATGAGAAATAACAAAGGAATTCCTTTACTCCTCCATATCTTGGGACCAACTTATGCTAACATCTCATGTCTTTGCAAGCCTTGTAAAAGTAAACTGAAGTGAACTGGAAAGTGCCTAAATATCCACTATTACGTTAATTTTGGCCTTCGAGTATGATGAATTAGTGTTAATGTTATGTTTCCAATTACAATTTACTAGTAGTGGAGCAATGAGAAATGGTCAAATTCAGGGTATATTTCATTAAGGACTGATAGTGTCAGAAACCTTTGCTCAAGTCGCCATCTTTTCCAAGATTATTTCACCTAATTTCACTTCTTAGTCATGTCTTCCTAACTTTTTAATAACTGCTTCGATCTTATCATTCTAAACATCCTTAATTTCCTATGATTTGCTTGCAGTCCGTATCCCAAAACAATCTCAGCATTTTGGGTTACCACTTCTTGTGGCATGACAGACTGTCTCATGCTGTGACTGTCAGCCTTTAGGGACTAGACAATACACTGGACACTATCTTTCCTCGATAATCGACATAGCTTCATTTGGAGGAGGAGAGAGGAGTGAGAAACTCATTTCCCCTTTCTTAACTTCAGGAGCTCATCTCCTTCCACTTCTCGCCTCACTGTGCCTACTCTCGCCACCCTGGCCGCCTTGTTCTGCAGTCCCGCCATGTGCTTTATGTCCTTAGAGCTGTGTGCTGCCTGTTCCTTCTGCCGGGAACTCTTTGCGTGGCTAGATCCCTGATTCATTCACGTCACTACTCAAATATCACCTCCTCAGAGAAGCCTTCCCTCTGCCCACCACCTCTAAAATAGCCTCATGCCCATCTCTCTACTCCCTTATCCTACTTTATTTTTTACCTTGGCATTTATCACTATCTAATATTATATTATATATTTATTTCCTTGTTTTTTGTTTGTTTCCTCACCTAGAATATGAGCTCCATGAGGGCAAATAATCTCATTCACCCAGTATCTTCAGTGTCCAGAAGAGTAATTGGCGTATAGTAGATGCTTAATAAATATTTACTGGGTGACTGAATCGATAAAGGAACAAATTACCAAAAGTCTCGATTTTCTCCTTGACATTGTGCAAACTGAACTAGATGGATGAAATATAATGAGCACCAATTTACAATTTTACTGCCTGAGGAAGCTGCTTGATCTGAAACAACTTCTTGCAACACTGCTAATTAGAAAAGGTTAGAAACTGAAGTGACGGGACCGATGTGGAAGAGTCTACTTGGAGTCTGCATAGATCAATGGGGTTTGAGGACAGCTGCACTAGTTCAAAAGGACAAGCAAGTACCTACAGCAGAAAGCCAGCTGCATGACAGCAAACTCCCTGAAGCATCAGGGCTCCTCCTTGAGCTAACAGTTTGCAGCATTAGGAAGGTCAGGCCACAGGAATTGTAGAAAACAGGGGAGAAATCATGCAGAAGTGAATTTCCCACTCAAGGCTGCCCACTGCCCTGCCTACCTCCCCATCACCCTCGAGATGATGGAGAATAGAAATCTGGCTGTTCTAAAGCACCAAAGTTGAAAGTGAAAAAATCTAAGAACCCAATAAACCTGCTTCGAGGATGAGTTAAATAATAACAATCGTAATAATAAGATGGTATATATTTCACTTCTAACCAATATATTTCTAAAGAAAGGAAGGTGGACATAGTACTAAAACAGAATAGTACTAGAAATGGAATAAACACAGGCAGCAACTGCTTTGTGTCTGAAAGAGAGAAAAGAGTGGGGAGAGGGGGAGAGGAGGAGAGGAGGAGAGGAGGAGAAGGGAAGAGGAAAAGGGAGAGAGAGAGACAGAGACAGAGAGAGGGAGGATTCTCTGAAACAAGAAATTAAAACTATACAATAGATCAACAGCCAAAGACATTATATAAAACACATCAAGATAAAAAGCTTGTTAATTGAGGTGAAGGTTAAAATAAAAATAAAACTATATACTGTTCTAATTAGAAATCTTTTGGTTGTAAGGCCATGGGAAAACCAGGGGTTGCATTTGGCCTCAGATGCAGAGATAGGAAAGTTCAAGAAGGACTCTTTTCTCCTCTCTCATCTCTTGTTTCTCTCTGTGTAATGAGAGGCCTTCATTTTCTCCTGTTGCAGGTTGGCTTCTTCAATCTGGATGTGGATATAGCCACAGCAGCTCCAAGTTCACACCTCATGCTCCACCGCCTGAGAAGTCTCCCTCTTCCTTTATTCAAATTTGAAAAACCCAGGAGAATAACTCTGATTGGCCCAGTTTGAAAATCACATGCCTACCACTATGGTCAGAGTGGGGTACTACCACTGGCAACCCTCATTAGAAAGACAGTAGAGTGAGGGGAGGATTAACAGGATAGAAAAATGAACAAGTAGAAAGCCAACCTGAGGAGTCCTCCCAAACTCAAGGCAAAGGACAAGGACACACCAATCACAGAACTGTGCAACAGACCCACACCCAAGGTTATTCACATTTCATCATTTCTCCAACATGTAAGTTTCAGGAAATGTTCTAAGCAATATGGGCACAAGTGAGGAAAAAAAAGAGAAATGTTTCTAAACAAGATAATTCCAGGTAAAAATAAATGCTCTAAAGAAAATAAAGAGGAGTGATGTGTTAAACATTAATCTGTGATGCGGTCCAGAAACGTCTTACCATGGAAGTTCACGCGTCAGCTGAGTCTTGAAGAGCAGGAAGAAGCCAGCTATGCAGATGTACCAGGGGACAGCCCCTGGCAGAGGGAACAGCTCGGGTTTCATTTCTTCAGGAAATCCTTCTCCTGAGTGATGACAAGCCTCCTCCCACCCTCCCCATACATCAGGGCCTCAGACTTGGTCAGGCCCCACCTTCACACGCTCTCACGGTACCTACACTTAAATGGTCCCTCCGCAGTTGTAACTACCTATTTATTCGAAAAATGGTTTTTTCCTCCATTAGAGTATAACATCCACAAAAGCCAGAACTATACTTTTTGCTTAGGAGATACTTAAGAAATGTCTGTTAAATTAACAAATGAATATGCTGAGGAAAAACTTTCCAAATACGGGGAAGAGTCTATATAAGTTCACATTATGTAAAGAGATTTGGAAATATGGTAAATTCAAAGATCTTGGGTACTGAGCTGGCACGACACACACCAGACTTTACCTGGTGTATTTGAAGAGAAGAAGATTAATAAAAATTGAAAAAAATAAATTCTTTCGAAATAGAGCACAGGTCAACAAGATTAATTAAAGTCATAAAGGGCAGATTGCAAGGTCCCAATATTCACTTAGAAGGAGTTTCAAAAGAAGAAAATTAAGGTAATTGCAAAAAAGCAATATTCAGAAAGACAAGAGCTGGGGATTTTACAGAAAAGATGTGAATTCTCACATCACCAAACGACCTTCAAAGACCAAACAGAATAAATAAATCTATGCCTAGAAACACTTTGGAGAAACAGAAGAATATTTAGGACAGAGAGAAACTCTTAAAGCTCCCAGTCCGTTCATTGGGCCTACAACAGCCCACTAGCCATTTTGTTCACGTAAGCTATATATGAATTCAGCAGCCTTGTGCTGTTAATGAACTCACCTCACTGTAAGTGAGCACGCCTATATTGCATTAATTAATCCACTGCCATCTATCAGGTGTGTTAGATGGTTAGAGAATTTTGATCATTGCTGTCTGACAGCTGTAGAAAAAAATTGTCTGATTGCTTTGAAGCTAGATTTTTTTTCCCACAGTGCTCAGCCACTGTGTCATACTGCCTCGGAACTGTCTGCCTGATACCGCCCCAAATCTGGTTCCTTCTGTAAAAGAAGTCATATCCCCAAATTTTAGTTATTTGGCTTTTAGAGACAATATGGCTAACCAACATCTAAAGTAAGTTTTTACATTTTTAATGTATTTGTTTGAATTTACTCTTTCCAGGTATCTTGGCTCTATTCATTAGTCACCTTGAAAAGAAAAATCCCACTCACCCCTTTTTCCTCCTACCTGCCTAGGCTCTCTCTTTTTCTAAACTCTTTCAGGCCCCAAATACCTGGTGTTTTCTCTCCTATGAGAACCTGAATTCAATAAGCAACCTCTCCCTTGAAAAAATAGATTTTAATAATTTATAAACTAGTATAAATATAAATAAATGTATTATGTCTTCCAGAGTATTTTACATTTTAATTTGTATCTCTTAACCATGACTTAGGAGGCCAATGCCTTATCCACTAGGCCACTGGGGCTTCTTAACCATGACTAAAAGGCTTAGTCCTTACTCCGAGACATTCAGACTGCGGTGGGGACATGACTGGCAAGGCCCTTCTGGGAGTTTTGGAGGACACGCAGAGAGGCAGCCCAGTCATAAATCAGCCGTGGATATAAACGTGAAGTATCTAATTTCCTAAATTAGATGACTGATAATGATAGTGGAAAGCTAAAATGGCAGTAATGTCACCAATGCATGCTACTTCGAGTAAAATAGCTTAACAAAACTTTTTAGCGACACTGAAAATGTGTCTTTTTAAAATGTACCTTTAAAAAAAACTACTGTTAATTTAACTATATGTGTGTGTGTATACATGAAATGGCCCATTTAAACAAAATTAACTGCAGTTTCGAGACCTACCTAACTGAGAATAAAACAGCACATAAACCTATAAAGCACACATTTCTGGGCCTTGAATTGATTTTATAAAAAGAGTACCACAATTTGTGTAAATAAATAATTCAATGGTATGAACCATTCAATTGGGTATTTTTCTAACAATTTTAATCAAGTTCATTCTAGCAGTTCAGTGCAACTTCGTTGGGACATTTTAAAAAACTCTATTAGGAGAGGCTGTGTAGCATAATTATAGAATAGGACTAAACAGTGTTAGGATATATGAGTTTTAATCATGTTCAGCCATTAATTAGCTGTGCAACCTTACTGAAATAATTTAACCTGTGTGAGCGTCCGTTCCTCATCTCTGTAATAGAGACAATACATATCCTTTGTTCCTCATAAGATGTTGTAAAGATCAAATGAGATACCATATATACATGGAAAGGCTCTATTATTAAAATCTAATAATGTTCAAATTGCTAGTACTATATAGAAAAGAATGAAATTTACCTCTACCTCAAAATATACACGAAAGTTAATTCTAGATCAATCACAGGCCTAGCTAAAACTATAAAATGTCTAGAAGAAAATATAGGAGAATACCCCCATAGCCTTGGGGTAGGCAAGTTTCTTAGACAAGGCACAAAAGGAATTAACCATAAAAGAAAAAAACAAACGAGACGTCATCAAAAGACAACATGAAGAAAGTGAAACAACAAACCACAAACTTGGAGAAAATATTTGTAATACATATATCTATCTGACAAAGGCCTCATATCCACAGTGTATAGAGAATTCCCACAAATCAATGATAAAAAGCCCCTCTCCCCAAATTTTTTAATAGGCAAAACACTTGAATAAGCAAAAGATGTCCGCATGGCCAAAAATCACATGAAAATTTGCTCATCAACTTTTCATGGAAATGCAAACTGAAACAGAATCATGCACCCATCAGAATGGCCAAATTTAAAAGAATAAAAATCCTTAAATATTGACAAGGATGTGGAACAACCAACTCTCAAACACAGATGGCGGGAGTATAAAATGGTAAAAACCACTTCGGAAAACGTTAGTTAAATATACAACTGCCCTGTGACCCAGAAATTCTACTACAAAGTATATATCCAAGAGAACTGAATGCCTATGGGCACAAAAAGATTTGCACAAGAATATTCATAACAGTTTTATTCATAATAGCTTAAAACTATACACAACCCCAACATCTGTCAAGAGAAGATGGGTAAACAAACTGTGATATATTCTTATAATGGAATATGATTCGGCAATAAACAGGAATGATACTACTGATGTGTGCAACGACATGGATGAATCTCGAAAACATTATGTTGAGAGAAAGGAGCCAGAAACAAAAGAATACGTAATTTTTTCCATTTATATGAATTTCAAGAACAAATACAACTAATTTATATGGTGAAAGAATTCAGAATAACAGTTGCCTCTTGGAAGGAAGGAGGATTGACTGGAAAGGGAAGTGAAGGAACTTTCTGGCATAATGGAAATGTTCTTTATCTTGATAGAGGTGATGGTTACACTTACCAAGATTCATCAAACTGCATACTGAATATCTACGCATTTTAAAGTATGTAAATTATATCTCAAAACAGCAGTGTTAGCATTTAAAATCTATTTTAAAACTAATTTATAGTAAAAGATGGACATTTTTGTTGAGTCAACTCTGACATTTATATCTTTTACAGCCCTAAATCAATTAATATAAATTTGCTAAAGTATAAAAATATTAGGGTATTAATCATCCGTTCATCAACTATCTATTGAGTGATCCTACTCCCAGGCAATGTACTAAGGACTAGGGGCACTGTTCTTGCCCAAAGAAATCCACAGTTTTGCAAGGGATACAGATATGTACATAAGACAGAGGTATACAGACATTGTGGACATAAAGAATATTACACTCTTCCTGAGAACGTCAAGGAGATACAAGACTAGAAGTTGGAGACACTGCATCATCTGCAGGAACATGCAGCCTTTCTGATGAGGCTGAGCCTAACCTGTCATGGGCCTAAACCTAAGATAAAGGAAACTAGTCCAGCCATGGCAACTATGTCTATCTACTCCATGACCATGAAATTAGTTAGACTTGAGTGAAGGATATGTTAAGACATGGAAGCCACAAATTAAGAATATAAAGTATACATTTCTTGTACCATCCTTGACCTAAATTACTCTGAAACAGATGTCAAAAAAGGATAAACTTCTCAGTTCCTGTCCCAGATTAGGGAACCGAGCTAGTTTAGTTCTCAAACCCTTTCTATCTATGCCATACTGCTAGATATAACTAGTTAAATGGTTGGTCAAGTTTAAAGACACGACACACGTTGACAGGATGCAGAAGAAGAGTGAACAGCACGATCAGGATGGGAATAACACCATTCATTCATTCATTCATTCAATCATTCAACAACATATTGTAGCAGTGAAGAACATGGATTCTGGAGCCAAAATGGCTAGATTGTAATCTTGGCTCTGCCGCTAATTAGCTGTGTAAACTAGTTATTCAATCTCTTTGTACCTTGGTTTCCTCATGAGTAAAATGGAGTCAATGCCACGACCTATCTCAAAGGATTATTGTGAAGATTAAACAAGTTAATAAATGTAAAGTGTTTAGAATAGTACATGTCACATAATTAAATGCTATAACTCATTTACTAACATAGGGGGTCTAAAAAGTTGGAAAACATAGAATAAACTTATTTTTAAACAGAATGTTACTAACATTTAAAAATAATATGTTCCATATGTTTTTCTATAGATTTTAGGCACTTTCAGGTAAAATACCTCTAAACTTAAAGCAATATGTCCAACTGTTAGTCTTTCTAAAAATCTACAATAAATAAAATATGAAGTATCCCAAAAGTCTGGAAATGCAAGGGAAATCATGTATTATAACTTTTTCAGATTAGCAATTAGACTCAATGCTTTACATTTAGAAATACTTCTGGAGGTTGAAAAAACATATTGAAACGATCACTTGAAAATGTTAACATACTATTTGAAAAAAAGTTTTCCTATGCTTCCCACCTTTTCTGTCTTGTTTCCCCAACTTGTTCCCTTGTAGTATTACTATTATTAATTGTTGAGCCGTACTATGTGATAGACGCTATTGCAATATTGCGGCCAGAGCATAGACAAAGCAGACAAAACGTCTCTGCCCTCGTGAAATTTATGTGCTAGTAGGAAGAGATAGACAATAAACAAATCATAAAATAAAATACACATTTTCAGATAAATTCTATAAAGAAAAAGAAAAGAGAGAAGGCGGCTAGGGCATCAGTGCAAAGAGTGGGCAGGGCTGCTTTTTTATAAGTAGAGCAGATTTAGAAGGCCTCACTTGTTAATAAGACGACTTTCTCAGCAGAGATCCGAAGGATGTGAGAAAGTAATGCAGGCGTCTGGAGAAGCACACTCCAGGCAAAGGAAACAGCAAGAATAAAGACCAATCTAGAAAGTGAAAAAAAAGTCTTTTTCTATGATATCTTCTACTTCCATCTTTGTTCTTTATCTCTTCTTAATAACCTGTACCGAAAGAAAGACCCAGTTATAGATGACTTGGATCACTATAACTTCTCTTTCATTAATTTCTCAGTAAAAACTCACTCTGCTTTTTTTTTTCACTAATCCAACAAAATCGTTCTTATCAAATAATTTTTCAATGATCACGTTTCTTTCAAGTCTCTTTTTTATAACTTCCACTCCATAAAAATTTACTGATTGTCTACTATGTGCCAAGACCTGATGGTAAAAGATGATTAACATGGAATATACCCTCAGAATCTAGATAAGGATACACATAAAATAGGTAAAATATACTGTAAAACATACCACACTGATATTATGAATAAAGCATTATATCAATTAATTCTGCCTAGTGAGGAAAAGATGAGAGAGTTGGGGGTACAGAGGAAAAGGCCTCTGAGCTAGTATTTCAAGACTAAGTAGATATTCAATAAGGAGAGAGCAAGAAAAGAATATTACAGGAAAGAAGAAACATCTTAATTACAGAAATATGTAAGCAAACAATATATTAGGAATACTTAGTAATGCAATGTGCTAGATTAAAGACTAAGGAAATAAGAGTAAAAAGGTACACTGGAAACATGCTAAGGGCCCTGACTGTATCCTGGGAGCCAGTGGTTTCAGAACTATTTTGACTGTACTCCCCAGCAACAAATGTTTGTGCATGCGTCTACCCCCAATATATACATTAATGTATAAATTAAATTATGCCAAGAGCTACTATTATAATGTTACATTTCTTAAGGATCAAACATAAAAAGGGAAATGTGTAAAAAATAAAGAATATGTAATATTTACCCAATGGAATCATTTTTCATTAATATTTATTAAATTATTGAATAATGTGTGCCAATGTTATCGACTAATACATCTTCGACAATCAACAAATGAACCTACTGGGTTTCTGTTGACAATTCAGTTCTAACTTATATTTTCTTGCTCTCTTGGTGCTAACAAATCATCAAGAGTGTTTATGAAGTCCAACATAATATAATCATGCTTACTTCTTTGATCCTAAGCTCAACCGTTAGGAAATAGCAAAGACCTTTATGATAGTGGATTTAAATATATGCATATGCTATACCATATTGTGTACATATAACAGGTATAAATGCATAGACAGGTTTGTCTGTACATTTACAACTGCATGTTTATAGATAATAACTACCTATTTATCAACAATTACTTTAAAAGTAAATGGATTAAATGCTTTAATTAAAAGACATAAAGTGGCTACATGGATAAAGAAAACAAGACTCTTCCCTATACTGCCTACAAGAGACTCACATCAGATTGAAAGACACGCACAGACTGAAATTAAAGGAATGAAAAAAGATAGCATAAAAATGGAAATGAAAAAATGCTGGGATAGCAATACTTACACCAGACGAAATAGACTTTACAACAAAGACTATAACAAGAGACAAAGAAGGACCTATAACTCCACTTCTGAGCATTTATCCGAAGAAATCCAAAACACTAATTTGGAAAGACAGAGAGTTCATTGCAGCATTATTTACAATAGCCAAGATACGGAGGCAACCTGGGTGTCTTATCAGTAGACGAATTAATAAAAAAGAAGTGGTACATATATACAATGGAATATTACTCAGCTGTGAAAAAGACTGAAATCTTACTATCTGCAACAACGTGCATGGACTCAGGCGGTATTATGCTAAATGAAATAAGTTAAAGACAAATGCCATATTATTTCACCTCTGTGAAATCTACACAACAAAATAAATGAACAAACAAAACAGAAACAAACTCATAGATATAGAGAATATTGTGATGGTTGCCAGGTGAGAGGAGGGTTGGAGGTATGGGTGCAAAAGAGGAAGGTACAGACTGGTGGTTACAAAATAATCATGAGTATGTAAAGTACAGCATAGAGAATATGGTCAATAACATTGTAATAACTATGTGTGGTGTCAGATGTGTACTATATTTATCAGGGTGATCACTTTGTAAGTTATATAAATGCCTAATCACTATGTTGTACATCTGAAACTAATATAATATGTTTATATATATGTCAACTCTAATTAAAAATTTAAAAATTATTTAAAAAATAAAAAGTAAACCATTATCGTGTTTAGTATGGTGGTAAAATAGATGCTCTATAAAGTACAAAGATGATTATATTCCATTCACTATTATCTAAAATTTATACCTTTTTTAAACCTAACTCGTGGTTATGCAAAATTTAAATTAGTAGTTTAATTTTTAATAATAAATTTCATTTTCATGGGAGTTGATGCCTTTACAATTTCTGGATTAAAAAGCACAGTATGATCAAAACCCAAGAAGAATTTCTCAAATTTCATCATTAAGCCTCAAACCTGACCTAAAATAAATACTTAAAAAATAGAGAGGCTACACACCATAACCAAGTGGGATTTATGCTAAGAATGCACTTTTCACACATGAAAAGCAATAAATGTAATATACCATAATAATTTAATTAAGGGGGGAAACACATACTCATTTCAACAGGTACAGAAAAAGCATTTGACAAAAGTCAACGCGCTTTCCTGGTAAAAACACTCAACAAACTAGGAACAGAAAGAAGAGAACTTTTCAACTTGAAAAGAGCATCTATGAAAAACCCACACCCAGTATCACACTTAATGGTGAAAGACTGAAAGCTTTCTTCTCAAGATCAGGAACAAGACAAGATGTCTGCTCTCACCGCTTCTACTCAATGCTGCACAGGAGGTTTTAGCCAGGGCAATTAAGCAAGAGAAAGAAATGAGGCATCCAGATTGGAAAGGAAGAAATAAAACTATTTGTAGATGCTATCATCTTATATGTAGAAATCCTAAGGAATCTACCAAAATCAAACAATTATAGCTAATAAAAGAGTTCATAAAAGTAGTAAGATACAGGATGAATATACAAAAATCAGTTATTAGTTGTATTTCAATACATTAGCAATAAATAATCTGAAAATGAAGGTAAGAAAATAATTCCATCAAAGAGAATAAAATACTTAGAAATTAATTTAACAAAAATGTAAGACTTGTACACTTAAAACTATAAAACATTTATGAAAGAAATGAAAGACTCGAATATTTTTTTAAAGCCATCTTGTGTTCATGGATTGGGAGAATTGATATTGTTAAAATAGCAATATTCCCAAAACTGACCTACAGATCAATGCAATTTCAATCAAAATTCTAGCTGCCTTATTTATAGGTCCTGACAAGCTGATGCTAAACTTGATATGGAAATGCAAGGGACCCAGAATAGCCAAGACAATATTGAAAAACCACAAAGCTAGAGGACTCACACTCCTTTGTTTCAAAACTTACTGCAAAGCTACAGTAATTAAAATAGTATGGCACTAGCATAAGGATAAACATATAGATGAATAGAACAGATTGAGAATACAGAAATAAACCCATACATTTATGGTTGATTGATTTTTATTTTATAAGTTGCCAATATAATTCAATAGGGAAAGAATAATCTTTTCAACAAATAGTGGTGAGACAACTGGATATCCACATACAAAAGAATGAGGTTGGACCTCCAACTCAGACCAGATACAAAAATTAACTCAAAATGGATCCAAGATCTAAATGGAGGAGATAAAACTATAAAACATAGGTATAAATCTTCGTAACCTTAGATTAGGCAATGATTTCTTACATATGACCCTTAAAGCAGAAGCAACAAAGGAAATATAGATAATTAGATTTCATCAAAATTTAATCAGGAAAATAAAAAGACAACCTAAAAAATGGGAGAAGATATTTGCAAATCACCTAATAGGGGTCTTGTATCCAGAATATATAAAGAACTCTTAAAAGTCAACGATAAAAAAAGAAAAACAGTTAAAACTGGACAAAAGATTTGAATGGACATTTCTCCGAAGATATGTAAATGGCCAATAAGGACAGGAAAAGATGCTCAACATTAGTATTTAGGAAAATGTAAACCAAAACCACAATGAGATACTGCTTTACATCTAGTAAGTAGGATGGCTATATCAAAAAGATGGACAATAACAAATGTTGACAAGGATATGGAGAAATAGCAACTGTCTTACATTGCTGGTGGGAATGTAAAATGGTGCAGCTGATAAACAGTTTCGGGGTTCCTCAAAAAGCTAACCATTGAATTACCATGTGATCCAACAATTCCACTCTTAAGTATACCCAAAAGAATTGAAAGCGGGGACTCAAACTGATAATTGCAGTATTCACAATAGCCAAAAGGTGGAAACAACCTAAGAATCCATCAACAAATGAATAAGCAAAATGTGGTATGTACATACAATGGAATATTATTGTTACAAAAGGAATGAAATTCTGCTGCATCCTACAACATAGATGAAACTTGAGACGTTATAAGTGAAATAAGCCAGACACAGAAGGACAAATATTGTATGAGTACACACATATGAGTGTACCCAGAATAGGCAAATTATTTATAAAGACAGAAAGTAGATTAGAGGTTAGCAGAGGAATTATGCTTAATGTTTACTGTTTCTTTTTGGGGTGATGAAAATTTTTGGAAATAGACAGTGATGATGATTGTATAACATTGTGAATGTAATTAATGTCACTGAACTGTACAACTTAAAATGAGAAATTTTATGTTATGTATTTTATTGCAAACTTTAAAAATTAATATCAAAACCACAGACTTGTACACTTTAAATGGGTGAATTATATGGTACTGTATATGAATTTTATCTCAAAAAAGCTGTGTTTTTTTTAAAGTGAAGGAAAAACAAAGAAATGAGGCCTCAAGCTATAAAAAGACATGGAAGAATCTTAATTGCATATTGCTAAGTGAAAGAAACCAGTCTGAAGAAGCTACATACTGTATGATTCCAAATATATGACATTCTAGAAAAGGCAAAACTATGGAGAAGTAAAAGGATCAGTGGTTGCCAGGGGTTGGTGGGGGGATGGGGAGCGGGGAGGATGGATAGGTGGAGCATGGACCATTTTCAAGACAGTGAAACTATTCTGTACGATACTGAAATGGTAGATACAGGACATGCATTTTTTTGAAACCCGCAGAACTAGAACAGAGTGAACCTTAATGTAAACTAAGAACTTTATTAATAACATATAAATGTTGGTTTGTCAATTGTAACAAATATACCACATTAATGCAAGATGTTAATAGGAGAAATCATGCGTGGGTGGGGAAGGGTATGTGAGAACTCTACGTCATGCATAATCTTTCTGTAAATTTAAAGCTGCTCCAAAAAAGTCTATTTTTAAAAAAGTATACTTAACACAGAAATTGCACTGAATTTTATCCTCTTCTCATGATTCATAAGACTATTCAGTTTTAATACAAATGATTTTATATTAGGTGGGGAGGAAGTGCTGAGTCTTCCGCCACTGTATAGAATATCAGGCACGAATGAATCATCTCAGTTTAGTATTCTGTTAACCCCTTCCCTATTTCACCTTCTCCTCCAACCCCAACGAAATTATTTTATGACCTAAATTTTTATATTCATAAAACTACTTCCATCTAGCTAGTCTTTAAAGATTCCACAGTCTTTGGAAACACTTCCTTACATTTATGATAAATTCCAGTCTAATTATAATTACGAATTACAGTGACATTACACCAAATTTACCATGACTCGTTTTATTCACTTTGCTCATTTTCTGTGAGGTATTATTTTATCATGAACCTAAGTGTGTTAGTTTTACTCATTCTTTTGAAAAAAAAAATTTTTGTTCTCTAAGGCACTCAAGAATCAACACAAAGGATTAAACGAGAAACCATAACTGTCCCAGAGGAAAGGTACTAATAGGTTTGAGACAACTTTTTCCCAGATTTAAAATGATCCCCTCCCAAACTCCTAATCTTTATTGGCACACCGTATAAACTTATTTAACCGTTACCTTGGTCTTTTCCAGCTTCATCTACGTGTTGAAAATCTTTTAGTGTTTGAAGGTTACAGAACCCCTCTCTACAATGCTGAATAACTTTCTTTGATCCATTCTTGATGAGATAATCCATTAGTGTAAGGGATTTATACACATGGCGCCAGTTCTTCCCATGGTCGTGTAGTCTCTGCCATAACATATTCATAATCTCTGAGAGAGAAATCGTGTTGAAAGTCAGGTCACTGATATCTAACATCAGAGAGCTAGAGGGACCCCAAGGGTCATTAGAAGTTGCTTCCCTGACTTTTATTTCAGCATCTGAGTAATTTTTTACAAAGTTTTTCACTTGCCTCCTGAATGCCATAGGTAAGACAAGTTTGAAGGTGAGATGGGAGATGAGAGCAATGGAATAGGAGTTTATGTGATTAGTTTATAAAACCCTTGAGGTTTCTGCGGCTCCCAAATACAAATGATCAATCTCCATCTTGACAAGATATCAATTTCCTGCAAAGGAAAGCACATACAAAAAAATGTTAATTATTTTTTAATGTCTATAGGAGACCAAGTCAGTCTGAAAAATCTAGCTTTAGATTTCTAAATCAGCCGCTCACATCAGCCAGAACTGAGGGTACCATATAAATGCTCCTAAGATCAGCATGGGGAAATCTCTCATAAGGGACTGGCCGACTTTATTTCAAGACAGAGAGTGGTTTTCTAGTCCTAAAGGTTTCTGCAGAAAATATCATTCGACCTCCTGAATAATTTATAAAATTATTATATAACATTATATGGACAGTGGACAACTTAGTTTAAGAAAATGGTACTTGGGCTCTGACATCTCATGCGTAAGACTTGTTGTCATGTATTACAATATTAAGTCCTGACAGTAATGAAGTTGTGAAAATTGAGTCTTAGAGTCACCAAGTGACCCTATGGTCAAATTCATTTTAGAACTACAAGTCATTAGAATGAGATCTAAACATTTGCTTTCTTGTTAATCCGCAGGGGGAAGGGCCATCAACTATTAAGGCAAGTAGTTCCACCTCAGTGGACTCCACACCTGCCTCACAGTACCCTAAAGCAATATTTTAGTCCTGGTAAGGCTAGTAAGTTCAAGGAAAAGGTTAAATTACTTTTTTTACTCGGCTTTAGAAAAAGGAGTATGAGTTTAGAACCACACAATGTCAATAGTATGATTCAAATAGTAAGGATTTTCCTAAAACCTGAAGTAATAAGCATGTATTTCTCAGATCTCAAAAGATGTAGACATGAAGAAAGGCTCATTTAGGTTGATACAAAAATATATTCCAACTTAAAAGGGGTGTACAGCCCAAAAACTTTCAATGATGCTTGTGACTAATCAAGTCACAAGTTTATATGAAACTGTTCCCTTTTTTCATTTTCATTATTTTGCATTAAGGCTAGTCAGTTAGCTTGCAGTTTCCCTAGTGATTCATCACTGATGCCCAACAAGACAGTGTACCATGTTGATTTCAAGCCCTGATGAGCAGCAGGCAGACCCAATGAAGCCTAAACAATCTATAATCAGATTTTACTAGAAAAACTGTATACGTATAACAGAAAATGGTTAAAATCCTTAACAAATGTATTTATTATTTTTAGTTTTAGTTTTGTTTTTCTTCCTTGACCTTCACAGCTCCCAGCTCAGGCTTGATTAATTCCTGTGTGTGTATTCAAGGAAGACAAATTTTCAGAAGCATCCTAAATGAACTATCACTTCTTTTTTAAAAAAATACAAGAAAAGGATATATTTTTTTTTTTTGGTAAAAGTACAACACATACTCAAATAAGCAAGATAGAAAATATATCTGTTCAATTAACATTTTTCAGAAAGGGACTATCATCAACCCTAGGAAGAAAAATACGTGCGTTTTTAAATCTCTGATTTTCTCTTGTTTGCACTTCAAATATAGGCATTTTTTATCTGACTCACTACTGCAGCAAAAACTTGACTTATAGTGTGTTCCAATAAGCTATTAAAATTTTCAATTATGAGGGTTTTCTTTTTCTGTTGTCCTTTTTTCCCCTCTACCAAGCTCACTCAATGCAGAGATGCACTGTGACACTGGCTTAGAGCAACAAATATTGATTTGTTTCCTCACAAGTCTATTAAAAAAACACCCTGTTAGAATTATAACCTGCTGTAATTGAACAGTTGTTAAAATCCATTTTTTTTTCTTTTTTGGATAGCTACCTCTCTATATTTTGGAGGGACCAAATCCTAATTTTAAGTTTTCCTATTTTCTCTAACCTGCATTTTTAAATTAAAACAAAAAGTTTTCTTAAATGAATTTTCTGCCCCAGAAAATAATGTCTTCAATCCAATGAAGTAGTTTAAAATGGATGTGCCTGACATCATGCTAAAATTAAATATATTTCCAAACATTACAAAAACTAAAAAGAAAAAAATCTAGATACGTGAATTAGTATTATTTACTAATATATGGTATTCTGTGATATGAATATAGACTATGTAAGACACCATTCTACTATTGATATCTTTTCACATTAAGAGTTCAAATAATTGTAGTTCTAAGTTATATGTTGGCTTATTATGTGTTTTAGACACCTAACTACATGCAAATGCTCAGCTTACTCATACCATTAAAAACTTGAAATTGTTATTATGGTGATGTGACACAGAAGACAGAATTAGTGCCCAAAAGGGTAAATTTTCTCACCTGAATTTTGTCTGGCTACCGAAATCCCTATAATATTTAGAAATGGAGAGAAGTAAGATATTCTATGTCACAAATCTACGTTGCCTCCTCTGAGAGGCCTTGGTTACCCTTGCTAACTACTTAGGTCTTCCCATCATACTCTTTTCAGGACCTGGTTTATTTCCTTCACGGCACTTATCGTGATCTGTACTATGTAATTATCTTTGCTCTTTCACTTTCTCTACCACCTTGAGAGGAGGGACTGTGACTATCTTATTTACCACTGTAATCCTACTGACTAACATGTGCCTAGCACACAGTAGGTACTCAAGAAACAAATGTCGGGTGAATGGCCAAATGGTTGAATGATTTTGCTTTGAGATAAACCTGCATTTATTCTACAGCTTTGGATTATAAACATGACATTTTAAAAATATAATCCAGCTCTTGTAATTGTCAAGTAAAATTCTAGAGTATTGAGCAAATATTTTCAAATCGGTCAATCACTATTTCTTGAATACCTACCATTACACAGCTTTGGGGAAGATATAAGAAATATAAAACATGATCCGTACATATAAAATGCATCGTTAAGGAGCTTTCTCCCTTCAATAATTCCACAATTAACAAATGATGTAAAAAAGATCCATTTTCTTTTTAGGTTTATCCACTTTCACAATGCTTTGCCAAAGGCTGCTCCCTTCCCCAACTTTACCTGAATCATAACAGGAAATCACTTAAGCTATCAAGTCACATTAAACTACTGGTCCATAATCTCTTACCCAAATTCTTGAGGCCAGATGAGTTGTGGAATTCAACCTCAATTCTTAAAAACTTTTTATTTTATCTTTTACTTTTGAAGGGTAATGCCATGCCTATACCACACACTACATGATACCCACAGTATGGTGTGGGGCCACTTGAATAATCAAACAAATTAACGCGACTGTAAGAAAAACCTGTAAGTATTTGGAATAAATTAAGACAAAAGGCTGGTTTCAGTTCAGGTCTTGCCGCCAAATAAATTGGCGGGGTGGAGGCGGGGGGATTAATTTTCAAAACTTTCTGGGTGTCAGAACTGAGAATAGAGTTTGAGGAGCTGAACTGACTTTATCCAAAGACATAAGACAATAAAAGTAACATCTAAGAGGCTGAGTGCCAAGAGGTATCTCAGGGAAGATGAATTTAGGGTAA
>NW_011888926.1:2949652-2979827 GCF_000151845.1 Pteropus vampyrus | reverse complement strand
TTTCGAAGAATAAATTTTACAATTTGTGTTAGTATAGTTTTAACTGATGAGAAATGCCATCCGCTGCTGATTTCCACCTCAAAGGACAACAACAAAAATATATAATAATAGTCTCTAGGGATGAAAAGAGCAGTGTATTTGATGGACAGTGATGGAGTGCCTCCACTGACAGCCTTGGGTACCACTGATAAGTAGTCACTGAAACATTCAACAGATCTTCAGTGAACACCCACTATGCACCAGGCACCCCACCATGCAGTAAGGACCCAGACATACAATGAATGTAATGCTGGATGAGTTTACAGGCTAGTGGAGGTGACAGGTACCACCACAGACGATTGTGACAAGATATGTATCGCATAATAAGGGAGGAGTCAGCACCTAATTCTGCCAAGGGTTTCACAGAAGAGTTTACATCTGAATTGAATCTTAAAAGAGTGACAGGGAGTTCATTGAATAGACAATGTAAAGGAGGCCATTAGAGGCGAAGGACACATCAGGTGTAAAGGCTTGAAAGCAGAGAGAACCTATTATCTTGGTAAAACTGCCAGTACTGTAGTTTCTATGGCTGTTGCAAAGGCTATTAGTAGAGCAGCAGAAGGAGATGAAGTGGCAGAGGAAAGTCGGATTATGAAGGACCTTGTCCATACTACTAGGTGATTTTATCCAGTAGGCATTGAAACTATAATGAAAATCTTGTTTTAAAGCATGTTGGTGCTTGAGTGGACTATGTCAACATTCCACTAGAGTGAAGGGAAAAGACTTAGAGAATAGATAAATGCTTAGTAGATGAAAGTAACATTTGTTTTTAGTTCCTACTACTTCAATTATAATTATTTTTACAACAGCCCACATTACTGATACTGACATGTAGATAGATAAGTATAAAATAAGATGCTAGAAGATGTGAAAGAAGTTGGTGTGTTTGAAATATTGTGTAGCTGGCAATAATATAAAATAGTGGGAGTAGTAGCCAGAACGAAATTGAAAAGACAGCCTGGAAACAGATTGCTCAGGCCCTTGAATACCATGCTAAGCTGTTATTCTATAAAGTAGTGGGGGACAAACAAGTATTTTATATGTAGAGTTATAGTTTATGAAGATTATTTTCTATACATAGCATATATAAATTTCAAAGGAACTCTGAAAAATAGGCATTAATTATCCCATTGTACATATGAGGCAGTGAGTTTGGGGAACATCCATTCATTCTACATTATTGAGCACCTGCTATGTGCCAGGCACTATGCTGAGCCATGGGAATACAAGGAAATTACAGTCTAATAGTCTAATAGAGGAGAGAGGAATAAATCAACAGTTACAATAAGATGCCATGATAAAGGCAAGTATAGAGTGACACGGGAGTAAAATGGAGATTTGTCTAAATCTACAGAGTTGGGGAAGGCTTCCTGAAGGAGGTGAACTTGAGCTGAGTTGGCATGAACAAACAGGTTACATGAATTGCCCAGAAACATTTAACTTGCAAGTGATTTAGCTAGAACTTGAACCCAATCTGCTGCATACAATTCTATACCCTTTCTCCTACCCCAAAGACTAATAGCCTTTGGTCTTTGATGTTGAGCTCCATCGGCATTCTCAGTCACAAGTCTATCTGTTGTATTTTGAGAAGGTCAGAGATCCCAGTTTTTTCTTTTTAAACCCATTAATTTTCTCCTTTTAGAATAAATCTCTGGGTGAGTTCAAATGGGAGTTGATTAGGTTTCTCTAAAGTGGAAAGGGGAGAAAGGTGAGGGAGATAAGGGTAAAGGCAGTCAACTATATGGTGATGGAAGGAGATTTGACTTTGGATGGTGAACACACAAGGCAATATCCAGATGATGTATTATTGAATCGTACACTTGAAACTTATATCATTTTATTAACCAATGTCACTCCAATAAATTTAATTTTTTTAAAAGTATAAAGTGTTACCTACCTAGTGGAATTAACTCTGTTAAAATAACATTGTGTCAAAGGACCTTCTTATCTGCATTCCTCCATTTGGGGGCACCATAATTTAGTTGCAATACTGTAGTATGCAGACATTGCTTTACAGTAATAACTGTGTGTTTCCCCCCCGCCCTGAACTCAGAGTTTTACAAAAGTGAACAAAGTTTTCTTCTCTTGGTTTCTAGGGCATCAATGCTCCCTCTCATCTTGTCTGGTTTCTTCTCATTTCTCTGACCTCCAGCTTTGGAGGGGTCTGTTCTCTCTGCATTCATTCTTTAGGTGGTTTTATCCAGTCTCATAGCTTTAAAACATCCTTCTCTCTCAACAGCTCTCAAGGTGTTATCATCAGCCCTAACCTCTCCTAACCTCCCCACCGATATTTCTCATAGACATCTCAAATGTAATATGTCCAAAACCAAACTCCAGATCTTCCAAACCTGCTCCCCTGTCTCAGTAAATGACACCTTCTTGCTTCTAGTTTCTCAGGCCATGACGTTTGAGTCATCATTGATTCCTCTCTTTGTCTCTCACATTGCACATCATATCCATCAGCTCACCTTTAATACAGGTGGCTACCAAGCCTGGGTAATATGTAGGTAGTAAACAGTTTATCAGTGCCATGTTCTAATACAAAATAAAATAATAATATCTATGTTTCCAGACTTTATAGTCACTCTGTATGTTCAGAATTCAATCACTTCCCACCATCTTCGCTTCCAACCACCTGTCCTAAGTCACCATCCTCTCTTGCCTAGGCTGTTGTAGTAGCCTCCCTGCTTCTGCTCTTGCTTTCTTACAATCTGATCTCAACACAACCACCAGAGCAACCTTTTAAAACTTAAAACCCAAGTTAGATCATATAACTCCCGAGTTCGAAATCTTCCATTGGCTCTCATCTCACTCTGAGTAAAATTCAGAGGTCTTGCCATGGCCAGCAAGGTCCTACGTGTCCTGGCCCCTGCTCCCTCTCCAACCTCCATCCCGACTCTTCTCCACCTCACTGACTGTGTCAGGCTTGCTCCCACCTTAACATTTTGCACCTGCTGGTCCCTATACCTGCAAAAGTTGTTACCCCAAAAAGTTATCAAGCTGGCTTCCTCGCTTGGTTTTGAACTTTGCTCAAACGTCCTTTGATCTTCCAGTAAAATTGCAACCCCCCCCCCCACCTCAGCCACACTCCCTATGTCTCTGGCCCCATTTTATGTTTCTCTGTGGTAGTAGAACCATATGACGTATGTGTTATTTCTCCCTATGCCAGAAGGTATGACCCGGGAGGGCAGGGACTATGTTTTGTTCACTGATATACAGTCCCAGCACTTAGGAAAGGCTTCACACAGTGTAAGTGTTCAAATGTTATTTACCGAATGAATGAAAAGAGAATGTCTGGATCTATACTATTGAATGTGAAGGACACTTTTTATCATAAAATTCGATTAAACATAATTATGCACAAGAAGTTCTAATATTAACAACGATCCTCTCAAAAGGAATTGCCAAAAATTTTTAAACAAGTATGGTCTTAAAAGAAAATTTCCCCATTGTGGATAAGTTCAGATTTCACATATTCCTGAATCCTCCGCATCCATGAAGGTGAGGGCTGAAATGTTGGCATTCTCACATTATGGTCCTTATTCTTGAGTTCTGCTTTTGCACTTGTTCACTTAGAGACTTGGCATGAAATAAACCACTGAAATGGCCTTGCTTCCCTCCCAATAGGCTCTGTAACACATCTGCCGATGATTACTTAACTACTGAAATAACTTCTCTTTGAGATTTTCCTGTTCTGCACTCTGCCCGCCACTTGAAAAGGGAGGAGTTAGATTCTACTCCCTGGGGGGCAGGCAGTACCCTATGGAAAAGTAGCTTCCTTATTAGGGTATGAGCTGAAAACACCATAATACTTCCTCTAGAGCACTATTCAACTTTTTTCCTCTTTCTTCCCACGCCCCAGCTGTGAAGTTTAGGGACTCAGTGTTCAGTGTTTAGTCAGTTCAAAACCACTGACTTAGGATAAGGACTGTGTGTTTGAAAACTGGCAATGAAGCTGTTGGGTGTAATGATGATCCAGGTCCTTAAACCATGAAGACTAAAGAACACTGAGACCAACCTTGTCTTGTCATTATTTTGAAATCGGTAACATTTTGTTATCTTGAAAATCCTATCTTTATAATATGTGGAAATAATGGGGATCCTGTTCAGACGCAACTTGAATTTAAGAAAATTCAACAAACTAGCATTAGTAACAAGGCAGTCCTTCGTTAAGAGTTAGGAGTAGCAAATTACTTCCTTCATTTCAGTCGACAGATATTTTCTGAGCACCTACTATGACCAAGGCGCTCTGTTGATTCTACATCAAATTTTTCTTTCTATTTCAATAAAAATATTGAGTAACTGTAAACAAGGAAAAATTTAAAAAAAGATTTAAGTATATAGGGGAAAAGAGATAGAAAAAGATACCTTTTAGCAATATAGAATAAGTTTAAATTTTAGAAACCCAAATTGAACCTTATAAGATACCTTTCATCTCAGATTTCAAGAGATTAATGCTAGGAACATCCTGTGAACCAACATTTCCCTCTTTATCTTCGGTCTGGTCCCCAAACTCTAAATGGGGCCACTTAGCAGGTAGCAACGTGTCTAATTTTGTGCAAAAGATGCAACGTTGCAATCCATTTTCTAACAAGAGCAAAGAGAGAGGAAGAGGCCTTCACAAGTTGCACTTGGTATAGGAACTTAAAGGGGAGGGTGAGTTATAAATTTGAAGGTCAGAACTAAGAAAGGTGAAGGTGACAGAAACTTTAGGCCAGTTGAAAATCTTAAAATCCCAGAAATACTTTAGTCTAACCAACTCAAGAGAAAGTGAATCCCAGAAATCAAAGGAAACTGGCTCAGTCTTCCTTCTCTTCCTCCTCCTCTTCCTCCTTCTTTTTATTAAGGGTAATGTATGAGCTAAGAGTAATATTATAGGCTGAGTGCACTCAGAAAGCATTTTCTCTTGGATTTTAATATTGCGAGTGATCCAGGATGGTATTAAGTAAGTGCTCCTAAGAATTCCTAATATTTCTCTGGTTGCATGGATATAAAAAGAGTAAATGAGAGTTTTCCTTAAGACCAGCAGCAGCATGCCAATGGATCATCTCTAGGATTAGAAATTTTCTTATGAGAACATAATCGTTCGGGGGGGAATTGTTAAAACTGAAACCAAGCATAAAGAAGCAAAAGTGTTTCAGTGAACCTCCTGCATCTTAGTTCAACTCTGGTAGCAAGAAAACAAAACCACATAATCTAAGGCTCACGCCCAACTCTCTAAAGCCCCATATCTGCTAGTTCCTGTGTGGTTTGCCTAGACTGCAGGGCTGACTAGGGGGTAGTTTGGAGGAGGGAGTAAGAAGTAGGGAGGAGGAGGCACTCTTAGTGGATCTGTGAGCGTGTACCCTCTTGGAAGACAGTACAGGGTGGATCTGTACTCTGAAATGCAGTAATTTGGATGTGAATTCAATTTCCTTCTTGCAAGAGAGGATTCTACCAACTCAGTGTCAAAGCCAAGACGTAGACTCAGCCTCTTCTCTTCTAAAAGGTATGTCATCATGCAACATCGGTCTATATACTCTAGAGATCTTTAAGTCTTATAAAGTGCAGAATGCTCTCTATGAGTCAAATATAATTAAAATTAATCCCATGGGCTCTCCAAATATTGCTTTTAATATTTTGGTCCATCAACTAAAGTCTCTAAATCTTCTGCTGTAGCAATGTTTGTGGTGATAGGATTTGACTTCTAGCAAATGAATCCAGTCCATTACACAAAAAACTCCATTCACTGGCTTCTGATCTCTCTCAAGGAGAAACTTTAGCCCCTGGGATTATAGAAGTGAAATTCCACTTCATCACAGTCAGCGTTTAATTCATGCTAGGAGCGGGGATGAAGGGCTGAGCAGCAATGAATGAATACTCGTGCTCTGAGGTCAGAGTTTCTCTTGATGCTCATTTCTGCTTCTGTTGGTATTTATGTTACCTTTACAAAGAACACCAGTTGGATTCCTTCACCAAAAAGGAAAACTTTACGTTGAAATGGATTGTGAGAGGGTATTGTCTCTCTTTGTCTCTCTATTCAAGTTAATGCCATAGCCCTAAGACTGTCTTCAGTTCAGGCATCGAGTCTTAAGACAACTCCCTCATGCTCTGTGCCCCACTGGTTCCTGAACGCGAGGGCTGAATACACCCACCAAGGATTTTGACTTTAAAAGACTGTATTCACATACCTGGAATTAGGCCTTGTTAATAATGTATATGCAACTTGATTTGCACAGTACTGAAAATATACATCCCCAGATAAATTAAGAGGAGGGAAAATGTTTACGATCTAAAACTCGAGTGGAAAAGATCACATGTGCTTGAGTTATGCCATCTGAGAATGGGAGACCTCAGGCTGTCGTTCCATACAACTCTGTTTATCGTAGACTGCTTAGTTCTCTGGTGGGTCCCTTTTTATTTTTTTCCCCTAATTTTGGTTTCAGAAAGAACATATAGAATACGTATATTCTGCTTTAGCAACCAGCATTGTTTATAAAACTTCACACTTACAAAATAATTTTAAAGTGATTCTCTTTACAAAAGGATCCGTTACTGAATAAAGAACACTATGTAAATAGAGAAACATCTAAGTGCATCTAAATTCCAAGTTTTAAAATTCTGATCTGTACTCTTTTTGAGAACTTTTTTGGTTTTGTAGAGAGACAGCTCTATATCGTTTAATAAAATTACCTTTTGAGATGGAACTAGGCGTGTCTCCCATGTAGTAAACTGGAATCTTATTCTTCTTAAATTGTAATAGATTTTATTTTTTCAAATGACTTTACTGAAGCAGAGGAAAAAGAGGTGATCGATTTGTTCAATACAAAGAAATATCTCTATCGTTAATATAATATCCTTTTGAATATCTTCTACATCTTAGGCCCTGATGAAAATCCCCTCTTTTTAAAAATATCCCTTTTAGGTATATTTAAGAATAAATGAATTAACATAAATATGAAATGCCTTAGGAAAAAGGCACTATAAAAATGCAAAATGATATCATTAGTAATTATTTCTTTGAATTTTGATCATTTTATCCCTACCTCTTATTCAAAGTATATCTCACTGCCTGGAGTAATCTTTTTTAGAACCATGGCCTTCTGGAAAAGCTGAAAATGACCCTACTTTCCACATATTTGGTGATTTGGAGGGTTCGTTCCTAAACTTGAGCAGAACTTGGCTCTTTTCCTGGATCAAGAAAAGTCTGCAGTTATTCAAAACTGTGTCATTAAGTGTGATTCCATCAGGATTTCTTAAACAAGTAACGGTTGCTGCTGAATTAATCCTAGGGACAAATTCTCTGTGCCCTCATAAAACAAACTCAGAACTTGGTCAAGAATCTTTGTGACCTAAATTATTTAAATCAAAGAATAGGGTCCATTGGCCCCCATTTTGTCCACCTCAAGTATTTGGCCAGCATATTGATCCATAAAACAAACAAACAAACAAAAAACATAGCTTCATGTTTCTTCCTTCCTTCCTTCCTTTCTTCCTTCCTTCCTTCTTTCCTTCCTTTCTTCCTTTCTTTTGGCCACTTTACAATTCTCAGGAAAGTATAGTATATAAATAAACATTTACTAACATTTATCAAACATTTACTATGTGTTGGGCCCTGTGCTAGTCACTGAGTTCTCTTCGACAACGTTAATACTAGCTTTCAATAAGTTAAAGCCAAGGCGAATTCAGTTTTCTTTTTAAATACCCTTTCATAGGCAACATATTTAAGAATTAAAAGGAACTAAGTACATGAAATAAAGGTCTTACCTATTCTCCAAAGAAGATGTAAGCATGTACCTTATGAAGAAAGTGAAGAAAATGTTCAAAATAGAGTTGAAATGTTAGTTCAATGAATATCTTTATACTCACCTCCTATATTCAACGGTTGTGAACTTTTTTGCTATATTCATTCCATTTGTATGTGTTTATTTCTGAACTACTGGTAAGTTATAGATAAAATGGCACTTCACCCTTAAATAATTCAGTACATATCTAAGGATAAGGATATTCTCCTATATAAACCACCATACCATCATTATACCTAAGAAGATAAAGAGTGATTTTTTAAAATATCATCTAATATCTAGGCCATATCTAACTTTTGCCATTTGTCCCCCAAACATCTTCCATACCTTAAAAAAAAAAAAAAAGAAAGCAAGAAACTGGATCTAATTTTTAAAAAGAAAAGCACAATTTCACATGTGGGTTTTATGTCTTTTTATTCTACATCAAATTTTTTTAAGGGTTAGGCCAGTTATTTTATAGAATGTTTCTTGTCCTGGATTTGTTGTTGCTTTATGGTATCATTTAATTTGTTCTTTTACCTCCTGTATTTCCTGTAAACTCCAAGTCAGAACTAAAGCACTGATTAGCTTTAGATTGAGCATTTTTTGACAAGGTGCTCCATCTTGCAGCTCATCGGGAGGCACGTAATGCCAGATTGTCCCTCTCTTTGTGGTGTTCAGTTTAATGGTGGCTCAAGGTAGAGATCTCACTCCAAGGATCTCTCTGTTACAAAGGAACTTTTTTCTCCTTTGCAATTAACAAGTAATCTGAGTAGGTGACACTTTGGCACTGTGGTAACAGTCTATTTCCCAGCAAACTTCACCAGAGGCGTTAGGTGATAATCTTTGCCTAAACCGACTATTCCATTGGAGGTCATATACATTTTAGCACACTTTAAAGAAGGGTTAAACATACGAATTCATCATTATCAGAAGCAACAGCAGATATTTATTGGGTGTATAAGTCCAAGTAATAATAACAACAACAGCAGCAATAACAAATAACATTTACTGAGTGGTTGCTACGGAACTAGATAGATAGTCTAGATTTGAGGCCAATCCTCCAGTTACAAACTGGGCCACCTGGGACAAGTTACTTAGTCTTTCTGTGCCTTAGTTTCATAAGGTATAAAATGAGAATAATAATGGCACCTATCTTATCGTATTGTTTTGAAGATTAAATAATTTATATATATAAAGCTCCTAAAACAGTGTCTGTCATTTGTCAAGCACTGTTCGACACTTTGCAGGCATTAACTCACTTGCTTCTCCTAACGGCACAATAAAGTAAGCGCTAATATTATCCTTTCTCGAGCGAGGAAACTGAGGTTCAGAGAAGTGGAGGAACTTGCTCAAGTTCGCTTCACTAGTATATGGGAGAGCCGGGATCTGATCCAAAGCAGTCTGATTCCAGAACATTCTCTCTGAAGGTTGACACATGTAATGAGAAGTGACGCAAATGAAATTCAATGGAAATCAGTGACAGGACCCTCCCCCACCCCTACCACCACCGCCACCCAGGTTTTAAGTTATCGAAAATCTGAGACTGTCGCTACCAAAATATATTTGTGGTTTTGTTCATCTGAATAATAGTACTGTGTAAGCATATACTTATTGCATTTACATAGCTCAAGGCTCTGGATAAGAAACTTGAAACATACAAGATAATACTAGGAACTGAAAAATGTAGAACTATGAAGAAATAGGAAGGAAAAAACTTAAAGGAATAATACAAGAGGGGAATTAGGAGACCTCGGAGCCTTGGAGAACAGATGATATTTTGATATAGTCAAGGGGGGGAAAATCCTTTGATTTTTCACATTCCCGTGCTATATAAGATTTTACTACTGAAACACGAGGGTAAGGCCATTGTCAGCTTTAAGAAGACCACTCTGGATTTCTTCACGGGACGATGGATGAGTCTTGTTAGAAGGTAACTTTTCTGGTTGGTCATCTCATACACTCAAGACCCTCTGTAAGTCGGTCTATAGCTTTTGAAGCATAACTATACAGAAAAGGCCTTCCAAGCTGGGTATTAGTCCCAACCCCTTCATTAGCATTGCAAGAGGGTTCCAGTGCTGTCTTGCTTGCTCCTTCAATTGCCATTACAGAAAGCTCTCAAGTGTAATTTTTCTAAAGAGAAGTAAAAATAAATGAGAAAAAAAAATCCAACATTAATAATGTTTTTATGCACTGCTAACACAGTCACTGCTAAATTGGTTCTGCTTTTTCTGGTTTTTTTTTTTTTTTTTTTTTTTTGGATGAAAAGCAGACTAATTGATCAATTGGTCATGAGGAATACTTTTCATTTGTTTTTCTCCGCACCTCTCAGCCTTCCAGAACCACAGGTTTCACGTGGCAGCCTACAAATGGTTCACGGTTTGTGCCTTTTGTCTCATGCTTTATGGGAAAATACTAGAAACAAACTGCTGAGAACTCAGAAGGAGCTCGGTAAATAACAAGTAGATAGTTCTCTTATTCAATATGATTTGAAAGAAAAGTGGTGTTTTAATAACTAAGAAATAGTACTAGCGAAGTACAGAAGTAGGGAAAAAATCGGGTTGGTTTGTAATTTGAAATTTGCATTGATCGTTTTATAGGCCACAGATTTTTATCACGTGTGAAGCAAAATGTGAGGTTAGATTCTCTCCCCTTTCCCCAAATAGATTTAAATTCTAAAAATATGGATTATTGAATCAGTAAGGCTAGCAGGAAGATATCGATGATATAGTAAATCGAAGGAAATTGTCACATTTTAATACATTATATCAACCCTTTAAGTTGATCATAAATACGTTGATATGCACAGCACATAGGTTCTTATCGGTGATGGTGAGGCTGGGGAATGGGGAGGAATGTCAGAGGCACATTTACAACGCTGCAGAAAGCTATAGCAACTCTCTCCAGGGGAGGAAAATGTGACTAACGCTCATCCACACACTCCTTTACGCAGAATTTCCAATGATTCAGTCTCTAGAGTCCATCCATATATCCTAGACAGGAAATTTTTCCCTTATTTGAAGTTTTTGTTTTGTTTTGTTTTAACCCTGAGCCTTGTAAAGTTTTAAAAAAGAGCTTTCCCACATTATCTCATTGGATCTGGTTGTGATCTCTGAGGTAGACCACATATTTTACCTCTCCTGTTGCAGAGTGAGAAAAGCAAAATGGGAGAGTTTAAGCGACTTGCTGAAGGGGATTTTGCTAAGGTCTGCCAAGACTTAGTACCAAGGCTAGTAAGTTATAGCCCAGGGCTCCTTCTACTGCACTGGTCTGGGCACAGCATTCTGGAGATGAAAGGGGCTTTTAATGGGGCTCCTGGAAATCTGAATTCTGGCTCTGCTGGAAACCACCTGCATGACTTTGAATGAGACATCGTAACCTCTCTGGGCCTCGGTTTCCTTCTTGGTCAAGTGAAAGGTTAGCTCACATGTTTTCTGAAGCCCTTTTGGTTCTGTTGCAAACTACCTAATCCCATCGGATCTGAGAACAGAAATGACCTTTTCTATGACAGATAGCAAGACCTTTCAACCCTTCCCTGTGGGTCATGAGAGCTGGCATCCAATGCACGATGAGTTCCTTTGTTAATATCCAAATTTTGTTAGAAACTATAAGCATCAATAATGCTTCAGCGGGCTGCTCGTGTGTCATTCTGCTGGTAGCTTCATTTTCCTGCAGGGCTGACTGTCTTGCAGCAATTGTGCTCTAGCTCTGTACTCTGCATCAGACAGACATACCGCGATATTTTACTATCCCTCTTTGGGTACTTCAGAGTACAGTATGGAAATAAATAATGCTGATGGACTTATTTTGGGCCGATAGACCTTATTTTTCTAAAAAGGTCATTCCTCTTGAAGGACCCAAACCTTCTACCTGATTTTTCATTATTAAGAGTTATTTAACGTCCCGGAAATGTGCATGGAAGTTGGAGACTCATAAGAGAGACTTCAGCCCTCAATGCAAAAGCCATGAGACAAGAAAGACATAGCTGAGCTTTTGACTTTGGGAGGTATTTGGAAAATCTTTCGGTCAGTATAATTAGGACAAATTTGTATATTAACATTTGTTTCAGATTTATAAAAAGTGTCCATAGCATATGCTGCCAAGTACACAAAAGCCATAATATAGCCCCAATTTAATTCTGAGTCTCTCTGGGAAGCTAAAACAAGCAGAAGATTCTCATGTTCCATATGTCAGTAAACCAGGGTTTTATAACATCAATTGTCAAAACAATGGAGCCACAGAACCAGAAATCCCCCACCCTCACTCTTGGCTTTTGGACGAATCCAAGCCAAATACCGTTAGCGTGGACAAGCTGGCTACCCCCAAACCAGGAAGGTGGCAACCTCTATTTGTGATTATCAGCAGATGATAGGAAATTGGGGGCCCTATTTCTCAGTCGTTTTGCTCTTTGAATTTTCTAAAAGAACTCCAGGCTGGCTGATGGACCCAATTTCTGACAGAGAAGTCATGACCTTGCTCCATTAGGTCGTTAGACTGTGGGAATGACAGTGGCGGAGCATGAACTTAGCTCCTGTGTTCTGTGTTCTACTCTCAGCCTGGATGACACATTGTGCGCCAACCATTCCTCTGTCCTTGAGTGACAAAAGACCATTCTTTAATCTGAAACGCAGGAGACTTAGGAAGCGACATACGCTGTTACCCCGAAAGCATTTTTATATCTTTGATGTAATATGAATACTCAATACCTCATTTACAGAATGCATAATATGGTGCTTTCTTATTTAAACAAAACCGTTTTATGGAATTTCTGTCTCCTAGACCAATATTGTTAGACTATTAAGTCATTTTACAAACCGATACTATGTGATATTGCAACTTGACACTTGGTACCCTGTAAATATCCAGATAAACAAAAGGAGAAAGTGTGAAGTCAAAGGATCCCCTAGCTGGAGAGAAATTCCCAAACCCTGGATTAAGGAAGATGGAGCTCTAAGATAGTAAACTTTGGTTTTTCTCCAGCATGGATACACAACTTTTAAAATACAAACTGTAGGGAAGAGTAAGATTTATTACACAGCCAATGTTGTCAGCTCATATTATTTTATAAAGCGAAGGGTCAATTAGGTGTGATTATCATCAAGCGAGCAAGCTGTGATGCTTCGTCATGTAGATGCTGTAAAAAAATTACCTGTCACTGACTTTACTTCAGCTTTCGTTCCCATCAAGCACACATCCTCTCAGTCTCCAATTCACTGTACCCAGATGTACTGAGAACATTTAGGGTAATAAAAACAAAAACAAAATAGGGTCCTTTTCCCTAAGGAACTAAAAAGCTATTAGGGAAACTGGGACAAACAAAAGCAAATGCCACTGCAGTGCAAAACTCGTGATGAGGAGATAAGAGGCAGCGGCTCCAGGCGAGACTTCGAAGCGAGGGGCACTTGCAGGCAGAGGGAGAAGGTGAGTCAAAAAGGCATAAACGCATCCACGAATGGCACATTTCGAGAAAATCATAGGGCGGACGGGGTCTTTATCACTGAAGATCTGTTGATTTTGCAATCGACGGTGTCAAGAAGGCCCTCGTGAATTCTTTTTCCTTGGGGATCCAGAAATTAAACTTGTGCCGCTGGAGAATGTACCTCAAGCTCTTTCCCCAGATCAGCTTTCTCTGGCTTCCAGCTGCGCCCCTAAGTCTTCTCTTCCGAGCGTAAATATCCTCGGTTCTTTTAACTGCTCTACTGGCGTGGTTTTACATGCTTTCTTAATTTTAAGTGTTCACCTCTGACAGACTTCGGTTTAAGGCCCCTCCTAAATGATGCTGCCTTGAATGGGACAGAGCTCTCCAGGAGTCATCTGACAAAGGCAGAACACCGTGGAGTAGTTGCCTCCCTTGATGTATACCTTATACTTCTATTAAGATGGCCCAGGAGTGCATAAGCCTTTTTGGCATTCACATCACACTGCCGACACATCCTGAAATTGTGGTCAACTAAAATCCCTGAGTTCTCATGCGCTACTATGAAGCCAGATCTTCCTTATTCTGTCCTGAGGCACAGAGGTTTCAATGTAGAGAAATGTATCCCTTTTCTGTTTAACCTTGTTGGTAACGACCTATCAAAATATTTCAGAGCTAGTTTATTAGTTTCTCCCTCCCAGCGAGTGAGTGTGTAGAGCGAATGTGTATGTATTTGCTGATGAGAGAGCAGAGCTAGTCTCCTGCTGGGTCCCTGGAAGAGGCCTCCAAAGGCTCAGGACTTGATTATCTCCTTTCTATCAATAAATTGTTTGCAACCCTGCACAAATCTGCATCTTTAGACAAACTAGTGAGCCTCACTCTTCCTAACAATAAAATAGGAGCAAATATATGTGGCCACTTTCTTCCCAAGGATATGCAACAGTGAGTCAGATATCTGCAAAACTCTAAGTAGAAGCTACTCAGAGGTGGTATATATGAGAGGAAAAACATTTTATTCTAAGCTCTCAGAGGCTTTTGGAAGATTTGATTATCCTTATCACGATATGTTACGGTAAATAATATTCATTTTTTTGCAACTGTTTTAAAGTTATAACTGAGTTATCTGATTTGGGGTTGTAGAAACGTCATGTGATGTCAGTATAATTCTGGCACACGATTATTTCTAATTTGAGTAAACACCGTAAAGGTGTATCTGTTTCACTGAAAGGCCTCTTTTAAAGAGATTCTCCATTTCCCTTCCCCAATCCCACCCTCACACCCAAGCCTCTTCCATGAGTAAAACAAGGACTACGAGGACTTTGAATTTTAGGTTTCCATCAGACTTTTAGAAACCTTCACAAGTCTTGCCAGACTAGCTTAGCAGTTCATAGGTTTTCATTCCTGGTGAAAGCAGAGAATTCATGGGTAATTCATATAATTTAAAATCTCAAGCTAATAGAAATGACACATTGCAAAGCATATCCCTGTGAGCAGTTGCCTTCATTATAGAAAGGTGCAGGGAACATCCACGTTCTTCTAATCCGCCATTTTAATGTAAATTTTAATATTGCTTTCATGACCTTGTAATCATTAAGATTCAACCCCCACCCCCACCCATCCTCAGTGATTTTGAACTAGGGCCTTGCTACTCCACGTGGGACCCGAGGACCAGTAGTGTTGACAGCACCTGGGAGCCTGTTAGCAATGAGAACCTCAAACTCTGCCTCAAACCTACTAAATCAGAATCTGAACTTTAAAAAGATTCCCCCGGTAATTCTTATGCACAATAAAATCGGAGAGCTGACCTTGGGTGAAGGGATTTCACCCCACTTTACCCAACTACCTCGTGTCATAATATAAAACTTACATAATTCCATTTGGTGCTTATTAAGAATTTAGAGTTGCTAGTTAAAATTTTACCAGATTTAAATATTCTATATACATCCAGCTATTTCTCAAAGTATATATAACTGGCTTTAAAATACTCTTCCCGTTCTGGGTTCTTGTGGAGCAGGGCTTCTCGACAGGAGAGGATTTTGACACCCTCCCCCTGCCAGGGATATTTTTCAGTGCCTGAAGACATTTTTGGTTGTCACAATTTGAGGCGAGGGGGTGTTACTGTCATCTGGTGGGCGGAGGCCAGTGAAGCTGCTAAGGACGCAACAATGCACAGGTCGGTCCCCACGACAAAAACGACCAGCCCAAAATGTCAATAGTAGATGCATTTATGCCTTTTTGAGGCTGAGAGGCCCTGTTATAGAGGTACGTGGTTTGTAGAGAAAGATTCAGGTGTGCAAACATGCGTTACAAAAAGCCATAAGAAAATTAAGCCACGTGGCATATCATGATATGGGCAGACAGAGAACAAATAGACAGGCAGTGGCCTGAGTGATGATGGTAGGGGTTTGGGGGGAAGGCAGTGGAGAATCCAGCCACAGGTGACAGGAGACATCTAGGACAGATAGTAACCAGTGCTTTGTGCACGAAGACAGTCAGCTTTAGGTAACACGGTTCAGAGACTGGACATGAGCTAGGGGGAGGTGTGGGCTGGAGAAATGAAAAGTTTCAGTCCTAGAGTGGATTCTAGGTATGATCTAAAAATCATGTTAGACCTGGAAAACGAGAAAGGATTTCAGGTGTTAGCCTAGGAGTACACGGTGGATTTCAGTAAATCCAGTTAGACGTGGATTTAGAAGCGAGGCAGAGTCCCGCTTGCTAGAATTGGGACACCTCAGAGCCAGGCCAGCAGCAGGCGGTGACCTGGCACAGAGCTAGCTGAGTTCTCAGCTAGAGTGAGCTCTTTAAAACCTTCCCAACCGAGAAAAGTCTTGGTGTTGAGCCCGCAGTACGGTTCATTTGCAGGAAGGGGTCAAGTGCTTCCCGTTATGGAGACAGGAGGGCAAGAAGCAGTCTGGGTCCTGACACTGGCCGCCAAAAAATCACGGGATAAGAACTGGAATAGAACTTGAGAGGCCCTCCAGGTTATTTCTCTACTGCAAGTCACCTAAATCATTTCGGAAAGATTATCTGCTCTTCAAATCTAAAATTTCCAGAGAAAGATTTCTTAAGGACCTGTGTTGATGCCTTCTAATCCCCCTAAGCCAAAATTTCTGCCACATTCCTAACCCTAAACCCCCTCACTGCATGTGAGCAGCCCTTCTCTCACCGACCCCACACGCAGTGTGCTTTCTGACATTCAGTAACGGGAAACAGCACAAACTACCTCCACAGCTGCCAGACCCAGGCTTCTCTCCTCTAGGCTGAAGAATCTCAATTCCATTAACATATGTCACCTTGAGTCTCTGCCCAACCTCTTAATCCCTTTGTTATTCTCTGTGCCCCCTCCAAGTCTTGTCTTATGATAATAACCACCCAAATATATTTATTAAATACGTACTGGAAAGCAAAGAAGGGAAATTATACAATGGTATGTATGGTTTGGGTGATTTTTATTAATCTCTCTCTTCTCTCTCCAAGAACTTGTCATTCTTTGCCGAGTTCATAGCCCAGTCGGAGCAAGAGTCCTTAGGCTAAGTTCCATTGTAACATTTTGGTTGTCCTGCAATTATTTTCACCACGGTCCTCATATAAGGAAAATGGAGTACACTATCATATAGAATAGTTCTGATGCGAATTTGGCTATAAATAAAACTGGGATAAATGCATTTGCTCAGTTCCAGAGGAAGCATTATTCTGCCATGTGGGTTTTGTTTCAAATGAACTGCAAAACCAAGTTCTTTTTCGTGGAAAGGGATTTATTCAACAGAATTCACTTACTTTGCTGCAACTGGATTAATTCCGTTTCACGTCATGTCTCTAAGTAGAAAAGTAGACTGATTTGCAGCAGCCTAAATGGACATGTTGATGCATCCAACGTCAGTAAGATTTATTCTGTCTAGATTACAACCATCATGGTGTGCCAGTTGTTTTTGCTTCTATAAAGTACTTGCAAAAGTGCCCCACTTCAGTATGTGCTTTGAAAATAGCTTATCAAAGTTACAATAGATGGGGATGTTTCAGAACGAGAGAGAGTGCAGATGTGCAAAACGAGACGAGCATTCCTCCCCTTCCTTGAGCTAGAACCACTCCTCCGCTTCTCAGTGTTATAAAAAAAAAAAATTTTTAACTCCATACTCTGTTCGAAAAGCCACCATTTTAGATTTTCGAATTGTATTTCACATGCCACTGCTCAAGAGATACACCCAACCCCACTTGTGGTTACACAGGTGTTGGCTGTGGGCTTGCTGTGTGCTCAGTGCTGTGCTAAGTACCACCGCCCGCCCAGTCGTGGACCACCACCCTCCACTCTTTCCATCCTCTGCTTCCTGCTATATACACTGTCTCTTCTGCATCACTCTCCATCTCCAAAGATACAACTCATCTTCCCAGGACTCTCAGTGTCTGTCTATCTCGGGACCTCTCCTTTCCCTTCTCCTGAATTGCTAACTTTATCCTGGCTAGCACTTAAAACACAATAAGGCTGCTAGTGGAAATTGTTCTGATTTCTATAGCTAGTAGTTTCCATAACTAGTAGTTACTTTCAAAGGAAATAGCTTGTGGAAATGAGTCTGTGGTGTCACAGAGCTATTATATGGATCGACTGTAATAATGTGCATAAAAAAGCCATTTGTAAACTATAACATGCTCTCCAAAAGGCAGTTATTACTGTATTATATGATTTTAGGGTTTAAAAATCAGCCGGGTGATATATAAAAATTCAGTAAGATTCTGTAGCACAGTCGAAAAGAAAGTTAGAGAATTTGAGGCACTGACCCCTCCATCGATAAGCTAGCGGTCATCAACATTTCTTCCAGTCAAAGCACGCCCATTTCATTGAGAACATACGCTCTGTCCAAGGACGTGTCTGCTCACCAGTCTGGAACGAGGCCTTCACTCTTGCTTGAGCTCCCCCATTTCCCACATAGTCACCTTCCAAAGTCCCAGCCAACCTTCAAGGGCTAGCCCCAAACCTACCCCCTCTCCCCAGCTCTTAACCCAGGCAGAACTAATCTCTTTCTCCCCAGCGCTCATGTCAGCCTTATGGTGGAATTATTTATGTGGCTATTGATCTCCCTGAATCGACTGTGACCTGCTGAGGGCATCTGCCAGGCCCTCCCCTTCCTCCATGGGCAGCAGCTCAAAGCAGAGTGGCCAGAGGACAGAGAAAAGAACTCCATGGACCAAAAAATGCCCGACAAAAAGGTTTTATTCCCAGGGGCTGGTCTCAGATATGAACATGTTCTTGCATGAACAACTTTTGCATCCCTCTGAAATGGAACAGGGTCTGTTAAATAGACTCATAAAAACCCTCTGAGTGGTGGGTACATGGAGGCTTCTATTTCTTTTTCTCTGTACTTTTCAGTACATTTAAATGCTTTCTATTTAAAAACGAACATGAAAAGACCCCATCTTATTTAAGAGTTAATGAGTTAACTTCCACTGTAACTTGATTTTCAGCCTACAAGTTTCTCTGTAGTTTAAATTACAAAAGTCATTCTCTGCTTCCCAGCTTAGTTGTATTTTATCTACTGAATATGGTACACCTTGAAATTATTAGTTCTCAGACTGTGTTTCACACAATGCCGAGTTACATTGCACCTTTATTGAAAAGAACTCCTCATGCATGATGTGGGTGTCTTGGAGGATGAAAAGTACCACCTTGTAGCACATTTTTAAAAAGTCCTTGTACCAATTTATTATTTTAATACTTTATCTATTTTTTAGGAACCATCTCTGAACTGATGAGCCATATGACTATTGCTAAGTACATAATAAGCACTCAATAAATATTTTTAAAATACCACGCACTTCTAAACAAAAGATAACTTCAGTCATTGAAAACAGAAAGCAATGGGTATAGTTTCCAATTGCCACTCTTTTGTGCTTGTGAGAAATCATAGAAAAATGAGAAGTTGGGGCGGGGGGGAAAATCAGACACTGTTATAGAAACTGCATTGATGAGAGCAGATCGTAACTTTGTTTATAGCAATTTGATACCGAATTATGCGAGGGTTTTATTGTTGTCATGGATTAAAGCTGTGTTGTTACTATAATAGAAGATTGGCCCAGAGCCCTCATCCGATGCCAAACTCTCTAGCATCGCCTCTGTTCTTCCAGCAGCGGCCCAGCCTCCCCTCTCTCGAACTCTGTGCCATGCAGTCCTGGCACAGACCCTAACCTCAAACTCCAGCCAACTTCCCTTACGACACACTTTCTCCCCTTCACCTGCCAGATGCTTCTTGTTCTCAGACATTACACCCTGAAATCAGAGGCTTTTAGTGAGTTAAAAAGGGAAATATAGAATTACCTAGCTCTATCAGTATTTTAAGTATTCTTGTAGACTTAAATGAGAGCTCTTGTACAAAACCACTTGAACTCTTTCTTAAGATATGTTAATTTTTTTTCTCTCTCTTTGATTGAACTGTTGACCTTCTGGATATACGACTAGTCATTATCTCAAGTATGTTTGGAACTATTCTTGCCCTAACTATTCTAAAACGTAATTAGCATGAAGACATTATTGTAGGAGCACACATCACCTTGGGCCAGGATCTCATTAGACAGCACAAATCGAGCAGAACTGAGCATGCTCCACACTGAAAAAGAAAAAAGACTCTCTAAGAAAAATCCATGGCATCTGTAGGAAAAGTTAAAATTAATGATTTTGTGAGCCCTCTCTTGCTCATACATTTGATTTGTATGAGGTCCAAACACAGAGAGGGTTGTGGTTCTTCTGTTTGAAAAATGAAAGCAACTGTTTTCTCAGAACTCAGCTTATACGATGTGGCTGCTGTCACAGCTCCGGGTCAACCAAAACCAAAATAATACAGTTTAGAGCTCTAGCTTTTTCCCACAGGAAATGCAGAGCACTTTAAGACATAATCCCATTTATCCTTGCAACAGATGTTATAGAGAATGAATATTCTATGGAGGTAGTTTTAAAAAAGCATGGGAAAACTGAGGCCCGGGAGGTGCAATAACTCACGGGTTATTCACGCTCCTCCTTGAACGTTCTCCATCACTCCTACCGTAGAAAGAACTCTTTATATCTGAATTGAAAACTATTTCACGCTGCCTGCTCAGTTATTTCAGTATGTACCTAAGTCTGGGACAAATCCCAACTGTTATGAAACCTCATAAGAAAAATAATGAAGCTCCTCATTTCTGGGATTCCAAGGTTACCATTTGTAGTTCATTCCAGAGCACTCTGGATGCCCCAGTCTCTAAACGATTGGAACCTTTGGGAGACTTATCCGATTTTGTCATTCACCTCATTTATAAGTCTATAATGTGATTTAACGTGCAGAGATGTCATATAAACAATAATTTCTCATTATTTTAATAACATTTCTCCTTAATTGCAAAAACATTTCTGACCTGAATTTATTCTCGTCATGGCTGTGTGTGCAAGCAGAGTCTTGTTTGCCTCTACAGTATGTTAAGAATGTATTAATTAGCTTCCCAACGCTGCCCAAACAAAGAACAGAAAGGATTTATCTAAATCATGAAACATGAAACAAAACTAACACTTTGCTAATTGTATTTTAAGGGCAATCTCAGCATTAGATAGTGTAACAAAATGTAGGCCTAATTTTTTAGACAAGATAACAGAAAACACTACTCAATTAACAAAACATTTGTTTAGCACCTACTGTGCACAAACTCTGAGAGGCAAAAGAGGCTAAGACAAATAAAATTGGCTAATTTAGTTTGATAGTCATAGTTAAAAGGCAATAAAGGGCAAGGTAATGTAAGTGTTTTGATTAAGTGTCAATTAGCTTAGATATATCAACTGGAGCCATACGAAATTGACAATGTCTGAAAATTTTTTTTACCAAAAGAAGTGGCAATTTCATATGATTCAAACCTAATATTAAGATACTCTTGTCATGCTATACCAGCTCCTAAAACATTATATTGCTCGTTTTCTATTTTTTAAATTAAATGATTCATTTCAAGTCGAACCTGTCATTATTAGACAATCAATAGAAGGTAGATACAAGTTAGAAATTTCACTCCTGTTTTTCATATTTATTTTCGTAGACTCGAAAATAACATATTTTGTTGTTTGAAAGTTTTTGATTATATTAGATACTTCTTTTTATTTGACTTAGAGTCACAGACCTGCTAACTGTTCCTCAAGTATGACATTCCCCAGCTCAGCTCTTCGTGCCATTCCCTTCGTGGTCTTCACGCAAAACTGGCATCTCGGTTCCTTTCTTTTCTGCAGAGGTGTTGGATTGCGGAATACTCCACTTATCTGGAAATATTTCTCAATTAGGTCTAACATCCAGTTTTGCCAGTCAGGTTACTGAGAAATCAGAACAGGTTACTATATATATGTGTGTGTGTGTGTGTGTGTGTGTGTGTGTGTGTACATATATATACACATATATATGACATATGTGTGTGTGTGTGTATATATATATATATATATATATGTATTTTATATATATATTCCTCTAAATTCATTCTTCTAGTTCCTTCAACATTTAACCAATATTTCCCAAGCGCCTATTTTGTGCAAATCCTGGAGCCAATCCTCTTCCAGAGGTGAAGTTGTATATCAAAAATGTATGCAGTAATATAAATACGAATTTAGTGCTAACTCTAGACCAGGAACTGCTCCAAGCACTTGATGTGTATTAATCTATTTACCCCTCCCCAAGGTGAGGTGCCATTGTTATGTTCATTTTAAAGATGAAGAAAACTAAGGCCAGAGAGGTTAAGTGAGCTGCAAGAACCCAAACACTTAACCGAGGCACCAGCCATTTGTCTGGTTATCGTGGGAGACCCGATGTCAGAAAGCAAGTGCTTTTCTCAGACGATGAACTCAGAGTGTGACAAAGTAGCAGGGCCTCTGAACGCCTTAAAATAGTAAATATCCACCCAGGCCAACTTGTGTATAATGTCAGAAAACACTCTTGCTATCACACAGAGTTGCCCCCAGCGCAGGACACTAAGTTGTGCCCCTGTGAGGCCCCTAACACGTTGGGACACACACCACACATGCTGACCACCGCATTCTTACAGAGTCATCTCTTACCCCAAATCTTATCACCACCCAGCCGAAGGCCAGGCGCTATCAAGAAAATGTTCGCTCGTCTTTTCCTGTCATGTCCAATGTGTGAACACTGATAACATATCTAAATTCGAAGAAAATCAACAGAAGTCATCTCAGTCAACCTGAAAAGTTTAGTGACTCATTCATAGCCTTTTCACAGGGCTCCTGTTGGGCCACCCTGGTTCTCCCGGACCAGCCTCCAGGCCTCCTGTAACCCGAGCACAGTTCGGAGCTTGATCATTCTCTATTCTGAGGATCAGATGTGCTCTGACTTCTTTTTGCATACGCATTCGAGTTGCTCAGCAAGCTGCCTGCCCCTGTTCTGTGCTGACAGTGACCCTGCCGCTCATGTCCCCGAGGCAGGCTAAACAAGGTCGCCTTGGAAAAAATAACAGGGAAGAAGATGATGGCTTTCCAGCCCCAAGAGTAAATTCCATCTGAAGGTAAAATCATGATAGCTAAATCTGACTCGATTTCTGTCATGTCTTATTAATATACGCACACATGTGGAGGCTTAAACCATGTCTACGGACTGCCAAAAACAAAACAGACCAACTACTGTCTGGTAAGAAAGACGACAGCTGGTCGGCCAACTCAGCAGAATAAAGAAAAATGGGGCTTTAACGTCTCTGCACACACACACACACACACGCACACGCACGTGCACGCACGCACGCCCACATGCACACACATGTAGTGTGGCCCATGAAACAGTCATCCTCGCAATGTAGGACATTTAATGTTTTCGAGGATTTCCTTGTTTAACTGTAAAGTAGTCACATGAACTTTTTGCTGTTGCGAGTCTGGCTTTAGGCCCCACTTCTCCAGACAGAGGTCTGGCATCTATGTCAGCCTCAAAGGCAGTGAGCAGAGTAGGAAACAGCAAAGGCTCGGGAGCCAGACAGCCCCGGCTGACATTTTAGCTCTACCGTTTTCCAGCTGTGCAACTCAGGTACGTTACGTAATCACCCTGTGAAATGGGAATAATAGAATTAAAACATGAGTCTGTTGTGACGATTCAGTGACCTAAATGGGAAAGCCTTTAGAACAAGCCCTCGACATATGTTATTTCCAACAGTAACTAGACGTGGGCTCACATATCTAAGTTAGGAAGCCATTAAGTTCTTTTTTGTTTTTAACTTTAATCTTTGTGGCACTTCAATCTCATTTCTTCTTCTGTGGACGTGCAGAGGGACGATGTTTAGCTATCCTTGGAGAATGATCTTTCATTAAAAACCATTATGAAGCCTCTTCAAGTTTCTTTTTTTGTAGTAAATGATCCAGATTACTTAATCATTCTGTTTTACATGCTTTAATCATTTATTTGAACTTCTCAACCATCTCCAGATTTAGTACATGCAGAAATATTGTCTAGGAAAGTTTGATTTTGAAATTCCTTATCATCTGCAGTCCATTAGCTCAAATGTTTAAAATCCGTTGTTCATAAGAGCAGAGTTATTTGCCATATTGGTTGATTGATTTTATTCTGTTAGATTTCCATACTCACTTAATTCTCACATTCATAGTTCAGCACAAGCCAAACCAGAAGAGACCATAGGTTGGTCATTCATTCATTCATTCTTTCGTTCATCGAGTATTTATTGAGGGCCTACTCTGTGCCAATAATGTGCTATGCTTAAGATTACAAATAAGACTCCTTACTTGGAGGAGCTTACATCTGGAAGACACAGAAGTAAACAAATCATTGCAAATGACAGCCATTAGATCCTGTACTCAAAGTGAGAAGGTACCAGGATAACCCTGGGGGAGAAGGGAGGGTGAATTCAGCTCTACTTGGTGGGTCCGGGAAGGCTATACAAAGAAGGTGACTTTTGAACCATACGAAAGGATGCCAGGGATTCGGGGGACAGGAGGAGGAGAGTATTCAGGAAAGAAGAAGGAATTTGCATGTTGCATGGCCAGGGGACCTTCCAGGGTGCAGGATCTAGGAAGGATGCAGAGATACGCAAAATTGCCCAGGTCAGCTGGGGCCAGAGCTGTAGCAACCAGACCAAGAGGTTTGGGCTCCATCCTGCAGGTGTGGGAGGGGAGGGTGTGTTTTACAAATCACTCTGCGAGCAATGAACAGGGGAGACTGGAGGCATTCGAGCCCAGAACCAGGGAGGAGACGTAGGATGCTGGGCTCATGGAGAGAGATTATAAAACCTACATGCCAAGGAGAGGGTGATGGAAAGAAGGCAGTCAATTTAAAGTATACTTAAAAGATAAGGTTTATAGAGCCATAGAGAGAGGTGCCAAATTTGGGAAAGAGGAGGTAAAGAGCAGGAAAAGTCCAGAAGGAATTCCAGCTTTCCTCCATGGGCCACAGTGAGCGCCATGGTGCCCTGTAGTGCCATAACGGAGCAAACACAAGTTGGTACAAATCCTTCTCCTAGAAAGGCTCCTCAAAAACATATGTCCTATTGAAAGTCAGTAGGGAAGGTCAATGTCACATGAGAAGAGCAGTATGTATTCCTTACTAGTTATTCTTTTGAAAATACTGCTTAATATGTGTAATATATATAAGCTAAGAGAATATTCATGTAAAAGTCTTAATTTTTACTTTTCTGGAAATTAATTTTCCAAATACAATAAGATGTGAGCATTATTTCAGTTATCTATACCTGACATAGCTGAGACCTACTTGTTTGTTCCCTTCTTTATTAGTCGCCTCCCCCACCTGAAGGCAAGTTCCATGAGGTCAGGGGATTTGTCCCTTTTGTTCACATCTCCATCCCTAGCACCTAAAATGGTGTTCGACTCATGATAGGTGATCAATTAATATTTGTTGAGAAAAAGAATGAATTTCCGTGTGGCTAAAAAAAAAAAAAAATTTTTTTTTTATACTAATACTTTTTTTTTATACTAATAATTTTTTTTTATACTAATGAGAAAAGAAAGGGAAAAACAAAACTTGGACTGAAAACAGGTTTTTATAAACAAATCCAATTTGCAAAAATGAAACTGAAGTTGAAAAGCTATTTTTCTTCCTGAAGCTCTACTTCTGGGAAAATCACAGCTGCCAGTTTCGATGGTGGTTTCGACTGCCCAGTTACGAATTCTGCACAGTTGCACATATTGGCAGAGCTCAGCTTCCTTAAATGCTGTTGGATCAGTAAAGAAATGGTGATTTTCCTTATTGATTTAATGCCAGTTCCGCCTTCATGAAAAATCCCATGTGTTGCTCTACGGATCATAGACAATAAAAGCTGAGCATTGGGGGACAGAAATTAAGTCAGTCACTCATGTTCCTCTTTAGTCAGGTGACATTAAACCGTTTCTACTTTCAAGCTGGAGTGCTCACTCATTTTCTCATTTAAACTTAGCAGAGTGATTATTCCTCCTGGTGGGTTGCACGTATGCTCCGTTTTGATCTGTGAAATAGCTCATTCCTGGATGAACTTTAAGCTCCAAAATAACACTTATAAAATACTGTTTATGAATCGTGGGAGAAATGTTTCATAATCTCATTACTCCAAAATGGTCGCACCAAACCATTTTCTCCAAAGTTTCTTTTTCTCCAAGAAGAGGAAAAAAGAACGTCAGGCCACAGCCCTATGATAACAATGATAATAATCACACTTTCCATGAATTTTACTCAATAGTCTCATAGAGGCTACAATGTAGGAAACGCATCATCGGCGAATCTTTAGCAGGAGCAGAACACCATGCTGTATTACCAAGAGGGTGAGGCTTGGTTCCTATCCTGTGGGACTTACAGATTAGCTGGGAAGATGAGACACAAACCACAAAGTGAACTTAATCGTCACCAATGAACGTGCCACACAGTAAGTGCCACACAGGGTTCGGAAGAGGACGGGGCAACCAGACAACATTCCTGGAGGAAATGGACTTGAAATTTAGTTGGACCTTTACTGGGGGGTCTGGAGTGAAAACAGGTAGAGCAATGGGAATATTCATGGACACCATTGTGAGGAGCCCCACCTGGCTGAGGCAGAGGCTGTGGCAGGTAAGGTAGGGGAAAGACGGGAGATGACCAAGAGTGCTTCCCTAAGGACTTGGGGCTTGATTCTATAAGTCAAGTATAATCATCGGGAGTTCATGAGAAGGATGTGAGGTAAAAAAATGCTTTACAGAAACTAAATCGATCTGGTATCTGTGCGATAAATTTAGAGTTTTTCAGAATTGGGATGATGAGACCCTGACCTAGGCTGAGAACAGTAGGATATCTCTGTCATATGGTACATTTCTGTGAATACTTCTGATAGATTTCTATCAGACCATGCTGTGTGCCTACTGTCCCCTCACTGTAAGACAGTGATACTGTGGTGTGTGCTGCTTAGAAGTCACCTCATTCTTTTTAGAGCCCCATGGTTTGCACATGGAACAGGTCCAGGAATGGTCCATACACAGACCTCAGAGAATCCAGGCAACTTACAGTATAAAAGCTGGGAAGAGACTTAGAGCCCGCGGAGTCCACCTCCACAGCTCACCCATGCAGAAGCCGGTCCTTGCTCAGTTCTCACAGCTCATGAGTGACAGATCCAGAGCGCCACCAGCCCTCCTTGAGGCACCCCAGCAATGCATCCAAATCTGCTCCAAATTCTGCTTTGAAGTGTGTGTGTACAAATTCTGGTGGAATCCAGAAGAGTTTTTGACCCTAACAGAGAGAGTTGAAGCTCTTTTCCTTTACTCCTTCCTCTTAGAGCCCCTGCCCCCAGATCCAGTTCCTGCCTGAGCCCCCACTTCATTTCTGCCAACTCGCGGCCTCCGTGCTTTCTCAAAACACCCTCTGGCTTCTGGTTCTCTGCTCACACCCTGTTGTTTCTCATGTCCTGCCATTGATCGTGCTGTCCTCTTTGGCTGGAACCCTTTAAGGCCTCACTACCTTCAGGAAATGCCCCCTGGCCTCAACCCTTCCCCTTGATGGACTGAGCTCCCCCTCCTTGGAGCTCCCATGCTGCCCTGCGCAGAATTCTAACACCACGTCTCCATGATGTCCTGTTGATGGGCCTGCCACCCGCCCTTCACTGTGAGCTCCCTGAGGGCGGGACTGTGGGTGTGCATGATTAAACACGTCGAATCTAGCCCAGTGCATGGCACATACTAGGCATTTAAATATCTGATGAACTTGCCTTCTTGGTGCATTCATTCATTTCAGACATATTTACTGAACAATTCCTTATAATCAGCACCACGGTAGTCACACTTAAATGTCAAAATATACCAATGCACTCAAGCTCCAAATTATGCATGCATGAATTATGCACGTAGAGTGTTAACATGCACATGCAGTGGAGACTTCGTACATAACTACACATACCGGAGCTAGCAAATGCTGTAAACTGCGCCAGATGTCCCTGAAATTCACAAAGACCCAAGAACCAAAAATGACAGTTAGCTCCATAAGCCCTCTAAAAGAAAAAAGAAAAAAAAAAATGCAAAAGAACAAAAGAACCTCCAGCAGAAGGAAGTGGCTATGGTTTTTTTTCTGTGCTCTCCAGCCGGGGGTGGGGAAGACGTATAAAAGCATTCTATGCTGGGCAAATTCGTGAAAGTCGGAGTTCCTCAAGGGTTGGCTTTAGGAGCCGTTAGGAAAATTCATTGCCATGCAGGAGTCAGGGGACTGCTTTTTATTCCACTGGAAATTGTTAACGAGGACGGCATTACTGGCCCCTTATTGCTTTGCCTGATAGAGAGACAGCAGGTTCACCCAAGCAATTCGGGAACCCTGATCACTGCCAATTAGGGGAGCATTGTCTGGCTGACATATCAAGTGAGTATAAATATATTTATGGTGATTAAAATGGGGAATGAAGGTAGCAGAAAGATTGAGACAGAAGCTGCCACCCCTTGCCCAGCTCCAGCCTGGATCAAACTCGGCGTGTGCCTCACCGGGCGCTCAGTACAAAATGGTCATTGGCTTTGTGAGGCAGAATGCACGGCTGAGAATTCGGGACTAGAATTGTTTCTGCAAGAAGGGGCCCTGTATCCCCTTATTTTTCCTCCTAGCTTCTTCCTCCCCCCCCCTTTTTTTCCCCCATGTTCTGCTTCTGCAAAAGCTCAATAGAGAAGAGAAACCAGATGCCATGTTGATCACGTTTTAATCCTGCCCTGCCGACCATGCCACCCCTACTTAGCTTTACCTGTAGTTCAAAGTTATCGCACAGAATAGTGCCATGACCGGACTTGTCACCCTCTCTGCCTGCCTGGGCGTGCAAGTGTGCCTGGCATGGGGTTTATCTCATTATGAACTTATGGAACTTTCGTGGGAATATCTGTGATGTATCTCAGAGCTGGGGTTGAAAGACCCTGATAAAAATAGTCCCCTTCAGTGGACTAGATATGGGAGGAATTTCTCACATTTCAACGGCTAAAAAAAGGAGGGCGTCTAAGTCCCATCTGGTGGCGTTCTTGTCTGACTGGAGAGTGGGGTCTGTTAAAGCATCTGCACAGATTTCAAAGTGCAGGCCGCTTCTCTCTATCCTCAAACAAATGGCCGAATCGCAAAGCTACGGGAGAGGTCAATGGCAAATCTGGTCTCACGGCTGAATTTCAACTCCGGTCAATATAGGGCCAGTCTACCAAACATGTGACTTTTTCCCTCTTGCCCTTGACTATTAGATAACAGCGGTTACAGAGCTGAGTTGACTTGAGCTATTTTCCTCAGCCCTCCTCGTGGGCATGCTGCTCTGTTTGTTTGGCCTTTGAGGGCGGAAGACGCTTTCCATCCGCTATGACCACCTCCCCTGGGGCCCGTTCCCTTCAATTTGTCTTCACCGCTGCAAATGGCTCTCAGGCTGTCTTCTCGACTTCGACAAAAACTATTTTATTATTGGTCGCACAGATATAATGTGCTGTAAGGGAAGGTGTAGATGCACAAAATAAATAAGGGAGAAATGTCATTGGTTGAGGTCACTCAGCCTAGAGACATCTGACCGTTCTTATTCGGCTTGTTCCTGCTAAATGTTTTCTTCTTCAGCTGCTCGGATAGATATTGTCAAGGCCAAACTCTTCACCCAGTTACCAGAAATATGTATTTCCTTTGCTTTTTGGATCGTAATGGACAAAACACCTTTTTTTCTGTCTTCTACCTCTTTCCAATATATTGTTTTTTGAGAACTAGAGCTCATTTATCTCTGAGGAAGAAAGGAAGTCATTCCATGTTTACCCATTAACAAATTACCACTTACAGTGAAAATACAGGGGAGCTCTCTCACTCTGTTAATAAATGGGTTATTTGTCTTGGCGGAACTTTGGCTGATGGACGGCCACTGTTCCCTTCAAGCTGGCTTAATTTTCTCTCACTGGTTTTTGTATCCTTATAGCAAAGAGAAATCTATTCTTTCACTGTTTGAGAAATGGGCCCTGTCTCCTCTGGGTCTGTTTGCTTGTAAGCTGGTTGGAGTAAAGTCCTGCCATTTATTGAGTAGCCTTCTGCGTTGGGTGCTGTGGGCCCCTCTGAAATCCTCCCTGCCTGAAAATTGGAAGAAGTCACTAATGTGAGTGTTAACTCCCTCCTAATCCATCGATTTTTTCTGCTGTGAAATGGGGACACGAAATAGTCACCGACCAAGGGATAGAGCAATGTCATATAAACTCAGCTCAAGTTCTGCAGTCAGCGAGACCTGGGTTGTACGGCACTGCAATCTGGGCCCCTGGCTTCTCTCTACTGAGTCACACGTTCTTTGTTATAAAAGCTGATGGGAACAAAGGAACTGTCTGTTCTTCTTTGCTATTCTCCATAATGAGATAAAGCCAAACAGACAGTAAAGAGCCTGGTCTAACTGCATAATGATGGCACAAATTACATATGGCTGTAAGAAGGAATTTTGGACCTGAGCATTTAGATGGCATATAATGTTGTATTTGATTCATGTCATTTAGCTGAAGGGATAAAACCTCTTGAACACACACAAAGCTCTTGACCTG
>NW_011888926.1:2947397-2949602 GCF_000151845.1 Pteropus vampyrus | reverse complement strand
AGCTGGTTGGAGTAAAGTCCTGCCATTTATTGAGTAGCCTTCTGCGTTGGGTGCTGTGGGCCCCTCTGAAATCCTCCCTGCCTGAAAATTGGAAGAAGTCACTAATGTGAGTGTTAACTCCCTCCTAATCCATCGATTTTTTCTGCTGTGAAATGGGGACACGAAATAGTCACCGACCAAGGGATAGAGCAATGTCATATAAACTCAGCTCAAGTTCTGCAGTCAGCGAGACCTGGGTTGTACGGCACTGCAATCTGGGCCCCTGGCTTCTCTCTACTGAGTCACACGTTCTTTGTTATAAAAGCTGATGGGAACAAAGGAACTGTCTGTTCTTCTTTGCTATTCTCCGTAATGAGATAAAGCCAAACAGACAGTAAAGAGCCTGGTCTAACTGCATAATGATGGCACAAATTACATATGGCTGTAAGAAGGAATTTTGGACCTGAGCATTTAGATGGCATATAATGTTGTATTTGATTCATGTCATTTAGCTGAAGGGATAAAACCTCTTGAACACACACAAAGCTCTTGACCTGATTCGACATTACATCTTACATGATTTTCATTCTTTTTACTCAGGGTACTTCTTGCTAAGAAATGGCAAAAGAGAAGATAGAAGTCCAGTTAATAGTATTGTACCATGTCGGTTTCCTGGTTTTGATACTGGACTATGGTGTGATAAGATGTGACCATTAGCGGCAGCAGGATAAAGAGTATAGGGGAATTCTCTGTACTATTTTTATTTTTGCAATTTCCTGTGGGTTTATAATTATTTCAAAATAAAAAATGTAATGAGAGAGAGAGTTGGGGGTGGGGGAGAGAACATATTTGGGGCGGGAATTAGGACAAATGAGTGCTCATCTTGGTTTTCGTCCCTGGATGGACACATTTATATTTTGTTTACCTCTCCATCCCCTTTTCACGTATCGACTTTGTGTGCAGTCAGATATGAAAGCTATGGCTCATTTTTCTATAGAAGAGAAGAAAGTAGTAGAATGAGCCAAGAGAATCCCTGCCAACGTCAAATTAGAAGACCCATCTCTGCATCTCCCTACCTGCTTTACTGATACAAACTTTCCTTCTGAAGACACTCACCTTGTCTTCCTTCTTTCCCATGCAAGGGGAGATGCCTCATGCCTTGCCTGCTGCTACGCATGAGTTCCTTCACCTTCATAAGGCATCCATCACTTCCTGCCGTTTCCAAAGGCTCAGTCCTTCTACACAATCCCCCCACATGGGTTCCTTCTTACTTAGTGTTTTAACAACCATCTGCATGAGACTAGCTCCCAAATTTATATGCCTACTCAGATTTTTTTTGCTGAGATCCACACCTACATACCACCCCTGACTGGAAATCTCTACCTAGATGTTTTGCATTTCAAATTCCTTCCAATTTATCTTCTCTTCTTCCATTCCCTTACCTCCAAAAATGTTATTGCCATCTACCATATTGCCCACAGCAGAAATATAAGAGCCATTCTAGACCCGTGCTGCCCAATATGATAGCAGCTAGCCACATGTGCTATTAAGTACTTTAGGTAAAGCTGGTCCCAACTGACATGTGCCAAAAGTATAAAATATATTTATATCAGACTTAGTTCAGAAAAAAGAATGTATATTTTAATAAGATTTTACATTGATTTCATGTTGAAATTATAATATTTTGGATATATTGGGCTCAATAAAACAAATTATTGAAAATAATTTCCTTTTGGGAGCATTTGAGACCTTGCTCCCCAGCATATATCATCAGTTTGGGTCAAGTAAACTCTTAATAAAAATTCAAAATAATAGCAATGATTTCCTTTTGCTTTTTAATGTGCTACTAGAATATTTAAAATTACGTGTGTGGCTTGCATTATATTTCTACTGGATAGTGCTACTCTCGACTTCTTTGACTTGTGGCCACTCCCAGTTGGCCAAAATGTCACAGTGATTCTCTCAAGACCAGGGACAGTATTAGTTAGGTGCACAGGCCGAATGTGGATCCTAGATCCACCATTTGTTGGTGTATGTAAAACTGAGCATGTATTTCAGCACTTTGAACCTCAGTTTCCTCATCTGTCGGATGAATATAAAAATCGTTCTTACTCTTCAGGTTCTTGCAAGCATTAAATGAGATGATATGTGGAAAGCACTTACTATGGAGATAAAAGCATGTGCCAAGGTCCAGTATCGAAAGAAAGGACACAGTCTCTCACCATC
>NW_011888926.1:2939914-2947347 GCF_000151845.1 Pteropus vampyrus | reverse complement strand
TCAAGTAAACTCTTAATAAAAATTCAAAATAATAGCAATGATTTCCTTTTGCTTTTTAATGTGCTACTAGAATATTTAAAATTACGTGTGTGGCTTGCATTATATTTCTACTGGATAGTGCTACTCTCGACTTCTTTGACTTGTGGCCACTCCCAGTTGGCCAAAATGTCACAGTGATTCTCTCAAGACCAGGGACAGTATTAGTTAGGTGCACAGGCCGAATGTGGATCCTAGATCCACCATTTGTTGGTGTATGTGAAACTGAGCATGTATTTCAGCACTTTGAACCTCAGTTTCCTCATCTGTCGGATGAATATAAAAATCGTTCTTACTCTTCAGGTTCTTGCAAGCATTAAATGAGATGATATGTGGAAAGCACTTACTATGGAGATAAAAGCATGTGCCAAGGTCCAGTATCGAAAGAAAGGACACAGTCTCTCACCATCTTATTGCAGCCCCTCATCATTTCTAGCCAAGACTACTACAATAGCTTTTCCATCTCCAGTTCACCTGCCTTTTAATCTTTCATACTGCCAGCAGATTCCATATTTTCTAATGCAAATGTTATCAAACTTTTGGTGATTCTCCATCATCTTTGGGATAAAGTCCAAAGTCCTTGGCATGTTATGCAAGGCCCTCCATGGCCTGCCCCCAACCCAAATCACCATTCCCCATCTCCTGCCGGTCCACAATAGCCATAACAAAGCAGTTGGGGTCCCCAGTCCCTATCTGCATGTGCCATTCTCTCTGTCTGTAATGTACATGCCCCCTCCTTGTGCACCAGACTCCGTTTATCCGTCACCTCATTTGAGAAGCTTCCCCTGGTTCCTCCTCCACCTATGCCTATCCCAGGCTGGATTAGGAACCACTCCTTTGGGCTTCTCAACCACTTGAGGTTTGGCTCTATTATCGCACTGATCTTACTTGTTCAGTTGATTTGTCTGTCTTTCCTACAAGACTGTGAACCAGTTGAGGTCTAGGATGGGATCTCCCTGCTGAACACAGTGCTCGGCACAAAGCGGGGCCCACGAAATGTTGGTCAAGCAAACGCATGAAGCATAGGAGATACTGAGAGAGATAAGGAGTGTGACAGCCCAGGGGGGCCAAGCAGCAGAAAATCCAAAGAGTAAGTAGCCCAAGGAGAGATCGCCACCGCTTGGCCATACAGACAGAGTTAGGAGAGAGAGAGAGAAAAGAATTTGGGCAAGGAGTCAGTGATGGAGGATTCGCACTGCAAGACTATAAAAAAAGAGAAAAATCATGAAAAGAACAGAACCACATTTGGTACTGTCGGTGGTTTAGTAACTTCCTCTACAATGGTTCCAGGAAGAGACGAGGCTCTAGGAAGGCACAAATCATATAAAGAAAGGATGAGGTATCAGCGACCGATTCGAGGATTATTTGTCATTAGGACTAGATACACGGCGATTCAAGTAAATGTCAATCTGGTAACTACCTGATGGGACTAATAGTTTACTGGGGCTGGTACCTAGAAATTTTTTTTTACTGTGGTGCAAATGCCAAGTATGGAAAAATTTGACAAAGTGTAGATACGAGAAAGCAGGTAGTGAAATTGAGAATAATGATGTGAAATGCCAGAATAATCACAAGAGGGATATCTGAATAAGTAAGAGGGCTTAAAGGATTCCTGCTTTATCACAAGTACGGATGACAAAAAAAAAAATCATTTTTAAAAACAGAAATTTCAATATATAAAGTCTATTTATCAAAACACAAACTATTCCAATAACACGCACACACACACAAAACAGAGAAAGTAGGAAGTAGGACATTTTGTGGCTAGAATTATATATAGATAAGAAAATACATGTTCCTCGTGCAGACCACAACCTTCAGGGGAACACGTACAGACTTCATCCCAAGACCTCAGGTTAACGCACTTCCCAGTTTCCATGCATGAGATATTGTGCGATGGCCATTCTGTGAAGTGAAGGATCAGCAGGGAGACCTGAGACGAGAGGGTGAAAAGATTAAATGATTCCTTGCCATTATTCTTAACATTTTGAAATTTCTATGAAGAACGTAAACATTTGAAATATACTAGAAAATGAATTGCTGTTTGAATTCCATTTGAACTGGGCAATCTGTGTTTTCTCTCGCCACCCTCCTCAGTGAGGTATACGCTTTCTCATTCATGCTTCCTGAGAGCCACGACGCCTCTCAATTGTTGTTAGCTATCGGTACTATGAAGCAGGCACTATTATTACTCCTGTTTTAAAGATAGGGAACTTGAGGCCTAGAGGATTACATAACTTGCTTGGTGTTCCCCAGATAGCTAGTGAGAGAATCAGGATTTGAACTCTGGAAGCCTGACTCCAAAAGCCCACGTCCTGGCCCACCTCACTCGACATGGCGGCAGCACCAAGCAAGGGGTAGGTACATAGAGTCCGCCAGAAGAATAAAAGAGATCAAGAGCACAGGCGTGGAAGGAGCAGTTGAAATCAGACCAGGTGCCTTTGTTTAAGTTAGGAAAGTACAACCCCATTATAGGATCACAGCTTGATGAGAAGAACACCAGATGGACTTTCACCCCCACTGCAATCTCGGCCAGGGGCCCTTGTGCGGTGAACAACCTGCACAACTGTGCACCACAGTTTGAGTTAGATGGTGAAAAGAGGACCAGTTCAGAGGCAAAGATGCAGATGGGGTGCTCAGGAAGCTATTTACTAAAGCACATGGCATGGGGTATGTGATATTCTGAGGTCGCTTTAGGCAGACAGGTTGGGGAGAGATTGCCAAAGGTCAGGAATGACGACAGGAGAGTCTCGAGTGGATCTGGGAGCTAGCGGATCTGAACGGGCAAACGACTCTCAGAAAGCATTCGTCAGAAGCTTCAGCACACAAGGGTCTTCCCTCCAGGGTCTCGCTCCATCAAGCGGGTGGAGGGAGAATGGGGCGTGGCAGGTAAGGCGGCAGCAGCCTATTTAAAAGACCTAACAAAAGGAAACTCAACTGCCTGGAAAAGAGGACAATGAGCAGGGAACAGAAAACACAAAAGAGAAAGAGTAAGAGAGAAGATGAATTTTTTCCACTTTGCTTTTCCCCAAGTATGGCCCCGAAAGAAGAGTTGATGCTATTCTGCTTTATTTCTCTTCCCAGTGGATCACTAAACTGACAGACAAGGAAAGGGCCACAGGCCCAACAACGCTGGGATTCACTTCGGTGCTTCTATGATGCCCTAGAGAAGAAAATGCAGAAAGACAGGCTGAATGATAGCTACTTAATCTGGTGGATTTGGAGTTGATACTCAAAGAACACTGAATAATAGGTTAATGACAGCCTGGAGGAAGTCTTCAGGTACGAGACTGGGTTTCAAAACAACCAGTATTAAAAAAAATAATAATAAAATAATTAGTATGCTTAGGATTACACAGCAGGTGGAGGAAGGAGTCAGGATTCAAATCCAGCTCTGTCTGACTCCAAAGCATCATGTTCCATTTATTAAGGAATAAAAACCAAAAAGGCATTAAGTTTGCTTATGAAAAAAAGAGTTGGAAGAGATAACTAGAAAGTAGGAATACAAATCGATGCCCAAAAGAATTGTGACGGACGGAAGAAACTGCCAACCGGGAGAGACAAAAACAAGAAAAAAGTCAAAAGCATTAAATGCGAGCCTCACACTGTGGTTCTCCAAAACCCCCCGCAGAAGCAGAGAGGCCCGGCTCGACCCCTCTACTTGTTGGGAAATATTTGGGGTTTTGCTGTGGTTGTTGTTGAACTCCAAACAGTATAACACATTATTGAAAATCTCCTGTACAGATAAAGTAATTAAATAGTCCTATTCTACTCAGCCCAGCTCAGACCATATCTTGAATACTGGGTTCAATTCTAGGTAACGCATTTTGAGAAGAACATTGAAAAATTGCGACGTGACCTGCGGAAAATGACCAGGAGAACGAGGAGTCTGAACCCTGTCGCGTCGAAGGTGGTAGAGGACGCTGGGGATATTTAAGCTTAGAAATAAAAAAGTGGGACTTGTGAGCATCGTCCTCATATATTCAATGTTTTTATTTCTTAGGGCAGAATTCGGACTGAAAAATATAATGAGACATTTTGGTTCGATATGACAGGTCATTGGGCTATTAGTCCACTCCTTCCACTCCAGCCCTCCTTGCGCTATTCTCCATTGTCCCAATAAATTAGGGAAAGACCGGACCAGTTTTCGGGGTCACTTCCGACTTTGAGAATCTAAGACGTGGGGCCCCACTTGATCAAAACTGGCAATTCAAAATAAAGAGAACTACTTTAAACATGGCACATACAGGGGTTCCTCCATTTAAGCAAACTCAGATTAAGACCTACAGTTTCCAAAAATAAGAATATTACAATGATTCATTTGATGGAAGTAATTTGCAATATCATTCCTTTTACTGGTGCGTTTTAGGACCTTAATGAGATGACTTGACATATAGACATGTAATCACCTCCAACTTTTCAGGATAGACATATCAAATGAAGCAATGTTATCCAGGTTAGTGTCCACTCTTGCAAGCTTCATGACCAACGCACTGAATAATGACCCGTGTTCCAGTAAGAAATAGGGGCTTGGGAATATAAGTAAAAGCAACAAGATTAAAGTCATCGTGTTCATGCGGTCGTCTACACGACTTCTTGTGCTTTGTCCAAATAAGAATTAAATTAGCACAGGCGGTAAAGGAACGGAGAGAGGACGCTGAGCATATTGGTGACGTTTGTGAGTGGTAGACAGCCCCGGTGACAGCAAAGCAAGACCACGGAGGCTTTCACATGTATGATGAATGAGCTCCACTCTCTGAGCCCAAATCAATAAAAACAAACATGCAGTGAACAGAAGGGAAGTGAAGGCAAAGAGGACATGAAGGCACCATAAAATCCTGGTGACACATCTGAGGGGAAATCGTGATGTGAATAGAAAGTAGGAAGTAAAGAAAAAAAAAAAAAAAAGAAAGAAGAAGAAGCCCTAGAGATCCGTAAAATGTCTGTCTGTCTGTTTCTTTCTTGCCCTCCACTCACATCCGCCGCCATTAAATAATTTCTGATTCTGGGTGGGTATTTTTAATGCTTTGTTCATGTTGGGGTTTTGACTGCAGGACTCATGGTGTCTCTGTAGACAGTGGTTATTGCTCTAGGAAACAATAAGGATTAAACGAGGAAATGGCAAGCGATCTGCCAGTCTCGCAGCAGAGCGGAGCGAGAAGAAACATCTCCGGCGGGGCCGGTGGGCCCTTTCTGTTTCATTTTTGTTGTGGTTTTGGATTGATGTTTTCTTATGGTGTCATTTAAATAAGAAAAGTGTAGGAGATTTCAAAACAAAAGTATTTTGGATATACTTTTTCTAACTAGATTCATGGTAAGGGAGTAATGCTTCCAGGAGAAAGGAAAAGAACTTGACAAAAGCAAAATTATTGTGAGATCGGTTGATGGTGAGAAAGGTTAGAAAATCAGAAACAAAGAGAGAGAGAGAGGACAGGAGGGAGAGGGAGAGGTGGAGAGGGAGGGGGAAGAGAGAGAGAGAGAGAGAGAGAGAGAGAAAGAACAGAAAGGAAGAGAACAGAACAGTAGCTTGTACGTTTATTAGCTGAGATTGTTTCCATTTCTGCAATTGCCTTAAAGCACATGATTGCTTAGTCCCAAATCAGCCAGGTTTATTGTAGTCTTTGCCTCTTTGACCAAGGAGTAACGGGCTTGAATTTTGTAAATACGTGAGAATTGTTGCCATCATTTTTCTTGGCTGAAGGACAGCCACTCAGGAAGATTCAGTGGGCCCTACGCTAGTTAGCAATGATCCTGAACTAGAGCAGACCTTTCACTATTTCGCTGGGACCCGCAGAGGCCACGTGTGCTAAGGAAAGCACGGCCTTAGAAGCCAGCGGACGTGGACACTCATCTCTGGCCTCAGTTTCCCTGCTGTGACGAGAGAACGATAATGATAATACACGTTGCGAAGGTTGAGTGTTTGTGAAGCCCTTGGCACGGGATAGACCATATCAGTAAATGGTCTTAGTCTTAGCCGGCATTTCTAGACTTTGGTGAGGCTTGGTCCAGATGCTCTCCCAGTGCGGCTGCCCCGGGCTTCCTGTTTAAAGATAGCACCACGTAAGCAAGAGACCTGAGATTTGAAACCAGGTCTGTCTGGCACCCAGGTCCCACAAACCTCACAGTTGCTGGCAACCTCACCTTGCATAGAGTGACAAGTTAGGGAGAAAAGGATAGAATTTGCTTGAGTTTGATAGGACGTACGCATTACACTAAAAGAAAAAGATATTTTTTCTAATAAAAAGTTTGAGGACAAATAAGACTTTATGTGATATACTAAAAAAAGATATGTTTTATAAGCCAGACTGGTGTTGATTAAAGAAGAGTAAGGTTGTAATTAATCAGAAGAATGAATATAATATTGTATGTCAACTATGCTTTAACAGAAAATATTTTTTTAAAAAAATCAGAAAAAAGGAAGAGCAAATGACCTTTTGTCTGAGCATCACGCAATTTACAAGGCAAAAGAGGGCAGAGGACATGCACAGGGACAGACTCCCGATTTGTCTCCTTCCTCTTCTACTTCCTTCCCCTCACCATTCCTTTCACCCCAAAAACAAAAAACTTTAAGCAAGAAAAGAGGAGCTAATTAAAAAAGAGAAAAGCATCCTTGAGACCAATGAAATCGCCCTAATCCACAGTGACAGACAGGGACCGTGCAGAACATCGATTTGATTAAATAAGGATATTAAGGATTTAGAGGGACTCTCCAATTCTGTAAAGTTTGTCTATAAGTCTTCAAAATATATTTATTTGGCTTTGAAACCTAGAAACCAAGTGCCTTCTAGCTGGGGAGATGGTTCCCATTTGGAAAATAGGAAGAAATCTCAAGGCGAGGCCAAAGGGCAGAAGGATCCTGCATCTGACTTGGGAGGTCCAGACATGCGTAGGAACTGTTGGTTGAAAATCTTCTAAGCAGAGGTCCCTGATGGCCATTCCCAAGTATGTGGCAACCTGCAGGCTGGGTCGTAGCTGCTGTGATTTGACTCCTGCTTCACCTTCTGTACCTGGCCATAGCGCCAAGTCTCCAGAGAAACCAGAAGGAAGATCTTACTGGAATAGGACTGGAGGGTCTCTATTTTAAAGGCTCCAGAGGATGAGGTAAAAGTAAGTCAAGAGCAGGCACAATAAAGAAAGGTATAAGGCTTGTTAGACATTCAGGAAGAACGTTAGTATTTCCAACACGGCCAGCTGATCGAAAGGTCTCCTGTAAGCAAGGATTCTGCTGGTTTAGAATAGAGCAAAAATGTTGTCATTTGAGAGCCCCAAATGAGGAAAGGCCAGCCTTGATCTCTTGGCCGTGCTCAGCCTTTTTCTTTTCTCCTTTTTCACTTTCTTTTCCAGAATAGATTGGTTTGGGTCTCTGGAAGACGACTATTAAAGCAGCAGCTGTGCCT
>NW_011888926.1:2925248-2939864 GCF_000151845.1 Pteropus vampyrus | reverse complement strand
AAACCAGAAGGAAGATCTTACTGGAATAGGACTTGAGGGTCTCTATTTTAAAGGCTCCAGAGGATGAGGTAAAAGTAAGTCAAGAGCAGGCACAATAAAGAAAGGTATAAGGCTTGTTAGACATTCAGGAAGAACGTTAGTATTTCCAACACGGCCAGCTGATCGAAAGGTCTCCTGTAAGCAAGGATTCTGCTGGTTTAGAATAGAGCAAAAATGTTGTCATTTGAGAGCCCCAAATGAGGAAAGGCCAGCCTTGATCTCTTGGCCGTGCTCAGCCTTTTTCTTTTCTCCTTTTTCACTTTCTTTTCCAGAATAGATTGGTTTGGGTCTCTGGAAGACGACTATTAAAGCAGCAGCTGTGCCTCTCTGTTCTACGTTTACAAATTTTCAAGGTCACTGATTTGTGTTGAAACTCCTACTCTATGTTTTCCTTTTACAGGAATCCTACAGGTGTGGTTAGAGCTGTCATGCCTGAGTTCATCACGCGCTGGACGTAGGAAGAGGACACTGAGATAAACTAAGGCAGAAAGGCTCCAGCCACAGCCGTGAGGTTCAGACAAAAGAAAAATACAGAGCAGGGGTCTCAACACAAATCATTAACCTAGAATCAAAAGCGGAAGTGGGGGACTAGTCACTTTGAGATTAACAAGGAACATCTTTTCAGAAAACACAGAGGGAAGTTAAGCATCAGGAAATGTGTCAGAGCAGATGACTTTCAATTCTTTTCGATCTAAGCAATTCTGTATCTAATGGGTTTTAGACAATTGCAAATATTAAAGTTTAAATGCCTTAACACAGACAAGAGACAATGAGGGCAGTTGCCAAACCTGTCTAGGTTGTAGGGACTCAAGATGCAAAGAAAAGTTTCAAGATGGAATTGACTGTTCGGGGTGCACCATTGCCCTCTGTTGGACTAAATAAATCAGACTATTAGCGTGAATGTGTGCTTCGTTATCTCTGGCTGAGTTTGCTGAGAAGTCAGGGCACCTTTGAGTGAGTGGGAAATTAATTGATCTTTGTAGATGGGTCCTTCTATCTGCTGCCCCTTCGCTGAGTGAATCAATGACAGTTATAACTCTGATGGCAGGTCATTTATCATGTTTTAATCCATTCAGCAAATAATTACTAAATGCCTGCTAAGCACTGGCGAGGTATTGAAGGGAATCTAAGAATAAATAACAAGAGCTATGAGTACCATCTATTGAATAACTACTGTGTGTCAGGATCTTGACACACATTAACACACAGCAGCCCCGTGAAGTAAGTGTGGTCACTCGTGTCTTATAGATGAAGAAACCGGGCACTTGGGAAGCAAACTGCACATCTTAAGAGTTAAATCCAAGGCCATCTACTCCTAAGCCTTTGCTCCTTCTCCTCAAGAAGTTTACGAACTGTTAGGGGAGACAGAATACAGCTATGAATGTCTATGCCGGGGATTGGTGAACTACAGCCAGTAGGGCACATTTGACCCATCACATGTTCTTGACCATGAGCTGAGATGGTTTGTACATTTTAAAATGGTTTGGGGGTGGGGAGGAATCAGAAGAAGAATATTTTGTGGCATGTAAAAAATATATGAAATTCGAATTTCGGCATCCGTAAATCCTGTTTTATTGGAACCCAGCTACGCCCATTCCTTTCTCCTCTCCAGCACAGGTGAGTAGTAGTGATAGAGACTGTATGGCCACAAAGCCAAAAATATTTACTTTCAGGCCCTTACAGAAAACGTTTGACAACTCCTAGTTTATACACCAAGGTAGAATGTTATATATCAATAGAAAAGGTTTTTTAAAAGGGTTTTGAGAATTAAGAAGAGGGAAAAGTAGTACTTATTTAACCCAGGTGCTACAGAGGTTATACAGGTGTGCTCTGTTTTAAGACTCAGTGCAGGAAAATCCAGGCTTCAAAAGAGACAAATTAAAAAATAATGATTTGCATAACAAATTTTCCTTTTCATTTTGTAAAAGGATTCACCATGAGGCTCCTTTATGGAATGGAGCTTCCATATGCATGCTAATCTGATTCCATTTACAAATACTCTATTCATAATAACTTTTCAAGAACATGGCTATTGTGCACAGCAAGGCTTAGCTGTAATCATTTTCTTCTAGCAGTGTAAGGCTTCCTACTTCTGAAAAGTGACGGAGCTGACCCTGTCAGTTCCAGAAGGAGTAAACCCTCTACCTCTCCATCCTCTCCACGAGGGGCTTTGCCCAACAAATAGAAAGGCAGTGGGTTCCAAGTGTCCGCGTTAGGGAAAATTTGATGGCTGGTATAGCTTTACATTTTTAGCCAAGCTCCCCTTGCTAGCTGCAGCCAAAATCCTAAAATGTAAACTCCTCACCATTCTACCACTTCATTTCACATGCAAGATAAATTCATAAAAATTATGCTTGTTGCTAATGTCCTGATAAATACACTTCCAGCAATCCAGTTGACTCTTGAACTACGTGGGTTTAAACCAGGAGGGTCCACAGATTTTTCTCAATAAATACCTGTACTGTTTTTGATCTGAGGTCGGGGACCCACAGATGCAGAGGGCTTATTGTATGCATTGATCTACATCATTTTATAAAGAGGACTTGAGCATCTTCAGATTTTGGTGTCAGCTAGGGGTCCTGGAGCAAATCTCCCATGGATACTGAGGGACAGTTAAGTTTTAGGGGAGTCAAAAGTTATACGTGGATTTTCACTGTGTGTGGGACCGGCACCCCTAAACCCCCATGTTGTTCGAGTCAACCGTACTTATCAAGAACAGTGTTTTTCTTTCTTTTCATTCCCTAAGGCATTATCTTAACTGAATTACAACATAACCTTGGGCAGGTCATATAATCTTCAAACTAGAGCTCTCCCCAGAAAAAAGAGGAAGTGGTGTCACTGATTCAATTTAGGACCCAGCTCCCTCTTTCGATGGGTCCTGAGCCTGAATCTTCAAACAGCTTTGTGGTGTTATGCAATTGCTCTTTTTACGAGATGTATAAAACAGAAAGCTTAGCTATTCATAGCCAACTTAGGAGGAGCTGAAATCTTTCAAGACGTTTCTTGCCTGGTACCATTTTGATGGTGACTACGTGTTTCAGAACACATCCACTTAATCTGGCTTTCAAATAAAGGATGTTTTAAAGGCTTGTCTCGTACCTTTTGTTTTCATCCTCTGTGGTGACTATATTTTAGAAGTAAATAAGCATTCCTGGTAGGTAGCCTGAATATTTTTCAGGTTTTTCGGTGGTAAAAGAAGCTTACATGGAAATGCAAAGGCAGAGAAAACCGTGGCTGGGGAAGTCCTGGGTGGTGTTGCCCGGTGGAGAAGCAGAACTGTGTTGCAGGGCTGCTGATGGATCTTACGTGCAATTCATAATGGGGGAGGTGAGACGGATGCAGAGAGCTGGTGAGAAGCAGAGGTGGCAGTAGGGGCTGGAGCCCTGCACCATTCCGAGGTGGGATTTCTGGACAAATGGCATTGTTGGCGGGGCTGGATTGGGTACGGGGAAGGTGCTGGGGGTGGATACTGTCACTTCTCACCCACACTCTACCGAAGGTAGCATTTCAGCCATTTCTAAAGCTGATTACTGGCAGGAAAAGCACATATAATTCGTCTGGGAGATTCTCTGAAGAGGCGGCTCTGCCTACATCCCCTCCCCTGAGGTCAAAGCACTGTTACTGCAAACAGCATCAGGAAAGCTCCACTGCATTCTTGAATTCTTGAGGCGGCTGCTCGCTCTCCCTCTCCCTCTCTCCCTTCTCTTCTATCTCGACATTGTTGCTACTGTGGTTTTATCTCCATCATATATACTTTTTTGTTTCCCAGATGCAGTAGCAGTCGGTACAGATTATAAAACAAATGGATAAACTACGTTAGTTCAGTTTTCTTTTTCCCCGGTGGTAATTTAAAACTTTTTAAAATGAAAACTCATGGATATACAGGAATGGGATATTTCCGGGCATTTCTATGATCAAACAGAAGTCTGACCCCTTGGAGTGGCACATGTACCATTCTCTGCTATCAGGGATGCAGAAAACGGTCAGTTCAAGGGAAGAATTTGCAAAGCCTGTGATTTGAACAAAACCAGAGCATATCCCGCTCTACCCTAAATGTCTCCCTCCGACCGAACAGATCTGAACAGATTTCATTTCGCAAATGGAAATAGGATGCAAACTAATTTTTTCAAAGTGATTTCATGAAGAGTCGGCTTATTTAATTGGTACTTTTTTTTTTTTTTTTGAGCCAGGATTAATATTATAAGCTGGGGAGCTCTGTGATGTGCCTATGTCGTTGGTTTTGCTGCACCATCTGCCTCCTGGGGGGAGGCAGAGAAAAGTGCCACTGCTCAGAAACAATTTTACTTCTGCCTCGACCTTCTCACTGAAGTGACTTAGAGCCTGCCTGGACCAAGCTCCCAGGCCCGATCTGAGTTACATGTAATGTAGGAAAGACCTTCCCAAGCTCAAGGTCATATTGAGAGTATGCCTTGGTTTTTTTTTCCCTTTCTCTAATTTATGTGACTTTCTAATACGTTTAGCATTTGCCTCCCCTTGTCTCCATCATGCTTATTAAGGTAAATTTGCATAGAAATGGGATCTTGGTTTTTAAGACCGTTCACCTGACACTTGATCTCCTGAGGCGACCAGTGTCTACTTTTGATACCAGGACGGTGACCCACAGAAACCACATCTTAATGTGTTGCAAACTAGAGGCAAGGTCTTAATTAGGGAAAGCTTTGCATGTTAAAGTAATGGAGTGAATCAAATCAGCAAAGACATTTAACATTCACTAAGGAGGGCAGAATACGCCTTCCTGTTGAGTGGGTCATCCTAAGTCACATAAATTTTAATTTGCCTTAGATAGACAGATCTTGAAAAAAGTGTACAAAAAGTATATATATATATTTGTTTGTTTGTTTGTTTTGTTTGGAAATAAGCTTTAGCTGGCGATAAAGCTCGGACAGTAAGCAAAGACATTTTACTTTGGCTCCTGAAATATTTTTTGCTTAATATCTATCCTTGGGGTTGGTAATATTCATTTCTACAAATTGCCTTTGGAAGATGAAGCAAATGTTGAAAGTCAAAGAAACAAGCCATTTGCTATCACCCCTGTTGCAATCAGCTTTAGTCCCCTGATTTCTGCCTGATGCATTCTCCCACTGGCAGCCACCTTCCTTCCTTACCCAAATCTTGTCACCTGGGCAGAAATTCCCACTGAGAGGACAGTTATAGTGCCACTTTACTGGTCACTGAAAGTCGGTTAGGTTTGGGGGTTTCAGACTTAGGCAAATTTTACAAAAAGTAAATGCAAAACAGCTTTCAAGACTATGTCCTGACGGTAGGCCGTCTTAGCAGAGGATCAAAGGTTTTGAGGATCACGAAGAATAAACATCAAATTTCAATGAGAAAAGTTTACAAATGGGAGAAATCAGAAGAGAAATCCGGGATGCTTTTGGCCAGGCTACCTTTGCTGAGGATAAATTCATTTCACCAAATTATTTTAAGATAGTGATACTACTTAGTTTTATTTGGTATAACATCTAGCATCTATTATTGAATTTAATCCCACATCTTTATTAGTTGAATATTATGACCCCCCATTTTACAGATGAGGAAACTGAGACTCTGAGAGTTTTAGTTACTTGCACAAGATCATACAGCTATTCACCAACAAAACCAGGGCTCTATTTCTATTACATCTGCACTGTCTCCTTAAACAACAAAACAAAACTATATTTTATTTGAAGGCTGACATTCATTTTTACACAGGTCTGATCTATTACTAGGAAAGGTCGATATTTTAACTCGATGCAGACATATTAAAATGAAAAGTTTTCAGAATGTACTTGGCTTACACTATAATATTAAAACAAGGAATCCGACTAATTGAATATCCCGACTCAAAAAACCAGGACGCTTTCTACTCTCAAACCATGCAGAAGGACGGAAGTTCCCCACTGGCCAACGATGTCTAATTCTCTTAAATGATTCAGATGTAAAAGTCACAATGGCATCTGTCTAATTAACGCTGCCTGGTTAAATATAGCTGCCAAGGGACAGCCTCGGATGGTGTTTACAGAACAGTCTTTCCAGCCCCTCAGGCCTCAAGTTAGAGATGATAGCAAGTCTTCCATCCTCACCAACCTGAAACGGAGAAGCCCCAGAAATGGTGACAGGCTAGGACAGGCAAAGGGAGATGAAAGGAGAGAGTAAGGTATCGCCGGCTTTCATTTCCGACTCGTGGCATCTGGGGATCCAGGAACCATGCCAGGAAGCGGATCCTAAAGGCTCCAGCAGCTCTTTTCGAAAACAAAAGCGCTCACTGTGCGCCTGCGCGCCTCCCTCTGCAGCTTGGAGACATCCGACCCCTCGCCTACCAACCGCTAGGACTGCTACTCTGCACCATCTGCTCTGCGGCTCTTCTGGCAGAAAGACACAATGACCACGTTATTTCTCTTCCAGCTTCGCGCTCCAACATGGAAGCCATCGCCAAGTTTGATTTCACCGCCTCGGGTGAGGACGAACTGAGTTTTCACACTGGAGACGTTCTGAAGGTAGGTGACGTGGGGCCCAGGAGCATCATGGGGAGCTTGGGTCACTCCAATGGGGCCGCTGAGCTAATCTAACAATCCGTGCCTTTGTTTCTTAAGAACTAAATACAGTTCTTTTTTTTAAAAAAAATAAAAATAAAAAAAAGAAGGTCACCTCTGTCAAAAGGGTTCCTTATGAGCACCTGTATGCCAGCTACCAGGCCAGGTGATGGGAATTCAGCCGGTGTAAGCCACCATCTTTGTTCTGAGATGCTCAGCATTTCTGAAGGAGGAAACAAATCCATCCAAAAGGTGGTTACAGACCTCTTTATCTTAGAGCTCAGGGGAACACAGGTGAGGGAACAAGCCTCCCTACCTTGAAAGACGGGTTTGTAGGACTGCGTGGCAGCATCGGTTGTCAGGGATGCAATGAAGGTGAGTCGGGCTTTTAGCTAAAGGTCCGAAATGAGCAAGCCCGTGTGGGATTCTGGGAGCACTGTGAGAGCCAGCTTGGCTGGAACCTGCAGGAGGTTGGAGAGAGCCTGGGAAAGGCAGCTGAAGGAGACATGGCTCAAACAGGCCGTGCACGCCCCCCCACTCGGAGGCTTCTTAAAACTTGTCTTCCACCTGCACTTGAGTTGTAGTGGCTACTTAACTGAGCTGAAGAAGCCTTGGCCCTCTCCCAAATTTCATGCCCCGCACTTTCAGACTCCACCTCTGAATCCTTATTTTGTGCAAAAGAGTATAAGCCCTTCCAGAGGCCACTGGGGAGTCTGCGATGCTAATGTCCCCCCCCACCTGGCCTCAGAGCACCCTCGGATATCCTGGTCCCTGACCCTCACAGCCCACGTGGGCCTTCTCAGACTGCCCAGCAGCATGAGGCCACCATTGTCTCACTACTAAGAAAGAACCCCGTCAGGATGTGAGGGCGTGACTCAGAAGGTGTCCGTGGAGCACAAAGCAGGTAGCATGACTGGGCTTAGAGCTCGAGCGCTCCCAGCGTTTATCCTTCTAACCGCTCTCACCTTGCAAGATCTAGAAGTGTGATTGCAAAAAGCGTGTCTTCGATGTTGGAGTTTCTCAAGGTCAAAATGTCCTTTTGGGCTGCTGACCCAGGAAAGGTGACCTTCATTTCTCTGGGATCTTACCAAGGTAACAGAGGGATCTGCCACACAGCCAGCAGTCCCTTTCATCTCTAGGGAGTATTGTGACCACGTGACTCTAGAGTGTCCTTGCACCAAAGAGGCCCGGGGGGGCGGGGCAACTTTCATTCCTCATCTCTCTTTGCAAACAGAACCTAGTATCTAGCTTAAGTTTTCTCTATTCCCCAGAAAAGTCAAAGCAAAAACAAAAACAGAAACAAAAACAAAAAAACCCTTTCTCAACTCTGCTTCGCAATCCAGCTCCCAATTTCTTTCCTCCCTTTTGCTGCCAACACTGGAACAGATTCTCTACGCTGGGCACCTCCACTGCCTTGCTTCCCAGGTGTTCTGCGGGAACGCTCTGGCATCCAGCTTTTACCCCCAATGCTTCTCTACAGTCCACCAGTGAGCCCCTTAACGTGGACTCTGTGGACCCTGCTAAAATGCCTGTAGAATGTGACGCTGTTCAGGGAGCGCTGCTAACTGTGACACTGTCCCTCCCCTGGGTCTGACTGGACTCCTGTCTGACTCCTGAACACCGTCCTCTGCTCCGAACATTTTCCTTTCATGATATCTCTCGAGCAATCCCCTCTGTCACTAGACAGGAGCCCGACGCACTAAAAAGGAGTATGGATTTTGGAACCAGATAAAAATGAGTTTGAATCCCAGCTTACCAGCTGTGTGGGCTTGGCCAGTCACTTGCCCCCTCTGACATTCAGTGTCTTTATCTGTACGAGGAGGCCATATCTATCAGGCAGGGTTCTGGAACAGATTAGAGGCAATGGCCCCATCCCAAAGCAGAAGCCCAATAAATGGCCACCCTATTGCCAGTATTACTCATCCCTGCTGCCTCTGACTGTTCAGACTATTGCCAGAGCCCCTTGACTGACCTCATCACCTCCTGTCTCTTCCTCCTTCAATCATTCTACATACCAGTCCCAGAGGGATCTTTCCAGAAGACAAATCAGATCATATCACTTCCTGACTCGAGAGCATTCAGTGGGTCCCCATTGCCAATTGATTGAAATCTAAGCCGTCTGTCTCCAACCCGGTACCCAGCCTCATCATGCTCACGTGCCTGAACACACGCGCGTGCGCACACACACGCGCGCACACACACACACATACACACACACACACACACACACATATCTTTATGTGCTCATGCCCCCAGGTCACACACACTGCAATACACCATCCTCCCTCAGGCTTTCTTCCATATTCCGAATGCCCTTCCCCTGCACACTCATATCTGACTACCTCTCTCGGAATCCTCACTCATCCTCCCGCTCCGTACTGCTCAGGAGAAGGAACCACTCCCTCTTCAGCTCTACCACAGCGCTCCACACACACTTCATTTGAGGTGCTTATGAATCCGCCTCATGCAACAGCTACTGACCGGCCGGCCGAGGCTCTGTGCTCTCATGTGCCCTGTATATCCCTCGTTGCTGCCCTTGCCCTGTGGGATCCTGATTGTCATTTTCGTGTTGGCCACTCGCCAAAGCTCTGTAAGGGTGGGGACCGGCTCTGCCTCTGTGTCTAGAACAGCAGAAAGGCGACACTCCCTAATATGTGGTGAGCGAATGCATATTCGATTCCTCCGCTGGTCTGTGAGCTCCCCAGAGCAGAGCTACACTGGAGTCTTCTTTGCATCGAACACGAGCCACAGCCCCAAACAGGTGCTCTGTATGTATTTCTTGAATTGTCAAATTGAGTTTCTGCATGCTCGCTTAGAATTCCAACAGCAGGCCGAACCCCTCCTTTTTTTCAAATTGTGCCCGCTGCAGCTGTAGCAGGACAGAGAAAAGCGGAAGGGCTTCCTGGCCAAGCCTCACAGAATGTCTGCATCATGTGCTTAGTGGCTCTGCCCGTGGATCTCTACGTGTGACTACAACTGCAACATCTGTCCCCCCACCCCGCCCACAGCTGGGTAACACACCCCGGGAGCCTCATAATCGTTTTCAAAGCCAGCTCTTGAGTGAGCCAGCAACTCACACCGGGATGCTCTTTTGTGTTTGGCCTTCAGTGCTAAAAGACTAAATAGACTTCTTCACTAAAAGGTATAAAAAAATGTCTGCCCAGCTCACCACCAACCCGCCCCACCCCCAGACCATGAGGGGTGAAGACCCCAGCGTGAAGACCCCAGCTTATTCACCTCTGTTTTCCCAGCACCTAAGTACAAAGAGCAGGTGCTCGTGAGATGCCAATCACAGAATGGGGAACAAGATGGCGGATGGGGAAGTCCTGCCAAGTGACTTGATTGCTTCTTCTGTGAGAGAAACGTTTGAATAGTCAGGAGTCAGGTGTTCCATGGTCGTGTCACCAACCTCCGGACCTGCAGCTGCACACAGCACCAGTCGAATCTGTCAGTCGTTTGAAAATGTCTCTTGACCCAGTCCAGTTTCTACTTGCCTCTGCAATGCATCTAACTCGACCTCATTTCTTTCTACTAAAACAACCACCTAAAAGCACTAAGGGTTCATCCTACGTCATTCTTCAATGCTTCAGATTTCTGCTGTGCCTCTGAGAGCTAGAATTCCATCCAATTTTAAAGTTCTTCCAACTGTAGGTTTTGTCCTCTTCCTACATCTAACTTAAGTCTCAGCCCAGAAATGTATTCTCGTAGGCAGCATTATAAGAATTAAGGTACAGTAAAGTTAAGTGTCAGACCTCGTGTGCTTGGGCTGAACTCCTTGCTCAGGTTAACGTGATGGGTACAAGAGATAGAAGAACCGAGGAGATGGAGAGATGAAAAGCACAGGAAGTCTGGGGCCCTGCGCCAACGACGGCAGGAGGAAGCCTCCTCCCCCCAAATACTCTCCTTTGCAGAAAAATGGATTTTTTAAAACCATGTCTTCTATCCACCAAAAATAGCCTGTAAATTCACCTCTCTGGGAACACAGTCTCAGGCAGACCGAGCAAGCTCCGGGTGGTGAGGAGAAATGGCCGGCATTCTGAGATAATCTTTCAGTTGCTGGAGGAGGTAGATGGGTTTGAATCACGATTACTAAAATTACAGCTGGTTTCAGGTCAGAGAATTAAGGGCAGAGTGTGGTTCTTACTGCGAGGAGCCAATTTCCAAATGGCCTCTGTTACCCCATCTTTGCTTACACCTCCTTTTTGACATTTGCCACTCGGGCCAAACTCCGAATTCCCATGTACCGGAGAAAGGAATTCCGAGGCCGTGAATCTGGGGGAGATGGCATGGAGCGAAACGTCCGTGTTCTTTCTGTGACTACCAGGCACTAGTGCCGAGTTTCTAGTTCTTCTGACCTAGATTTTCTGCTCTCCCCTTCCACCCCCCTCAGCATACACGTACCCACACGTCCTTAGTGATACCAACAGTCACATTTGATGTTAGAAACTATAAAGTCTTCTTTTCTCGGCAATCCTAGAGCTCAAATATGGGACACACTTTTATTTCTTCAGAACAGATGATGAAATTGAAAACATACACATAGAACACCTTAAAGAACTTATAAAACCCCTCCGTGTCCTTCAGAGCTGGCGCCCTCCCTCATAAGAATATCACATCTTACAGAATTATATTTTTGAAAAACAGCAGACACTTTCTGAAGGACTTCCAGGTCCAGGGACTCATTTGATCCTCACATCAGCTCTGTGAGGCATTAGCCCGCTGTTTTGGTCCCCATTTTTCAGATGGTTCATGGACTTGTCAAAGGTCATATAGCTAGTGACAGGGCCAAGCCAGAAACCGGGTCTTCGCCTTCCAAATCAACATGCTGTCCTCTTCCTTCTACCTTAGGAGGGATATTAAAAATAGGTCATCGATGCTTCTCGATTACTTAGCTCTATTTCATTCTGTCTCCATCTCTGGGAGAGGGAAACTCAGGAGACCCATGGCTTTTGTTCCATCCACTTTCAGACGACTGTGAAATCTCAGCCTCTCTGCTGAGTCCACACACACATCTCCAACTGCTCAACGGAGCTTTTCTTCTCAGATGGCCCCAGGGGCTGCTTGGACTCGCTCGCACGCAATCTGAGGTCCATGAGTTTTTCCTCAGACCCGCTTCTCCTCCTGTATTTTCTATTTTAGTAAAGGCATCACCACCCACTCAGTCTCCCAAGCCAGAAACCCGGAGCCATTCCACAATTCCCCGTCTCCCTTAGCTCCACGCACCGTCGTGAAATCCTGCCCATTTTGCTGCCCGATTCCTGTAAAGTATGTTCTGACCTCTTCTTAACCCAGAGCCCCTCATCTCTAACCTGGATGCCTGCACTCATCTTCCTGACGTTTCTCCCCCGACTCTGCCCCTCTAATCCATCGTCACATTCTGATGCAGCCCTCTTTCCTGACTCCAATTCTTACAGTGTTATTTCCCTGCTTTAATGGGTAGCCTTTTAATGGCTCCCCATAAATTTCAAGATGAAAATCCAAACTTTTCAACGCGGGCCGCGAAGCTTGGAGCCTCTGGTTTCCTCTCTCTCTACTCCTGACACAACAATCTCAACTCCCTCGAGACTGAGGCATTTTGCTCCCAGAATGCACTGCACTTTCTCATCACCATCAGACTTCTCCTGGGTAACCCCTGTCGTTGCCTGGGCAACCCAGAGGGCCTCTCCTCCAGGTAGTCCTTCCTACCCATCCTCTGCTTTCCCCTTCATCATAGCAGTTCTATCAGTTAAGACATTTTTAGCTACACACACACAGAAAAAAAAAATGGTAACAAAAAATGGTTTAAACAATAACAAAACTTTATTATTTCTCATCCAAAACCCCAAAATAGGTGGGCTCTGGGGTGTCTCATTCAGTGGCTCAGTGACGTCATCAAGGTTCTTTCCATCTTTCTGCTCTGCCATCTCTATTTTGAATTATTGTTTGGGTCTATGTCACCTACTTTAGAAACATGCTCAGAGCGGGGTGTGGGCAAATATTTGTCTTTTAATGGTGAAATGTTTTCTGAAATAACGAGAAGCCACGTAGAGCCAAGTCTGGTAAGTCACATGAGTAATCAGGGTAGGTGATAACATTTGAGATCATGGTCAAGGTGGATAACAGTAATGAGACAGAACTTCTGGTTGTGCCTGTGGCTTGGCTCTAAAAGCAAGTTTAGAAAAAACATTCCAGATGTCTTGAGTTATGTCCAAATTGTTCATGAAACATATGGAGTGTGAACCTAAAGAGTTACTATTTTCAAAGCTGGCCCCACTTGGACATTTAAGTTTTAATCGGCTTGTTTTAAAAAAAAAAAAAAAATAGAACAAGTTAAAATTTTTAAAGTTTCATGATTACCTGGACCATGGAGTAGTCACTCTGGCCTTCCTGGCTCAGATGATGAACTTAAGGTACTGGGGTCTGGGACTGACGAATTTCCAAAATAGAGAAAGGGGTTCCGGCAAGCGCCTGAGTGCCGAGTCGGGGAGGCCACACCGTGGTGGGGGTCACATGCGTGGGGGATTCTTGTGCAGAAATAGTGTGGGGTCAAGAGCAGCTAAACTCCAAAGATGACCCTGCAGCTCCCCCGCTAAAGCAGCTGTGCGGTTGCTGTTTTCCTCTGGATCCAAAAGGGCATTCTTCGCCCAGTAGCCCCATCTTTTGCTTCTTAGAGTCCTTACAGTGTCTTTGTCCTCCATCTCTTCCACGTAGATCTTAAGTAACCAAGAGGAGTGGTTCAAGGCAGAGCTTGGGAGCCAAGAAGGATACGTGCCCAAGAATTTTATAGACATCCAGTTTCCTGAGTAAGTATTTCCTGCCTGCTGCGATGGACCTACCCACATACATCCCCCTTACTTCTTCAATAATCACTAAAACTATCCATACACACCGAAGATGCCGTCAAAAAAAAGGGTTGCCCTGGAGAGGGAACCATACCGCGGAAGGCCAGGGGCGAGAAGGAGATTTGCATTTCACTGCATTCTCTTTTGAATTTTTTACCATGTGCACATCTCGTCTATTTTAAGTTCGTAAACCAAAATCATCTATAATTATAATCATAGGGTTTCCAAGAATTCCACTGGGGGCTCTGTTGGCCACCCCACGTCAAGAGCTGCTACTGCAAAGCGCTTCTCCATTATCTCTCAGCCTACCTTCTGTCCTAATCCAGGATCCCGAACAGCTCTGAGCCGTAATCAGGCATGTGGACACACTTTCCTTACGCTGTGCTCGCCCCAAACAGAGAAGTCCGTGGGAGAGAAGGGGAAACTCCCCACATAAGAGGAAATGAGAAACTGAGATTGAGTCTCGTCTCAAGAATTGACCACAAGGGTTAGATAGAAATCTAATCTTGCCTGAGTCGGGGACTAGCCCAAAGAGCAAAGGTTTGCTAGAAAACCAGAGTGGTATTTGACGAGGCCGGGGAGGTGCAGCCGTACCTCTCTTGTGAACCAGTACTGACCACTGAGCCAGAGAACGGCCTCTGAACTGAACCGAGCCCTTGATGCTGCCCTGTAATCTTCTAGATGATCATGTCATATCTCCCCTGCCCCTCAAACATCCAACGCCTTCCACACTGCACTCTCAGCCGATGGCCTTGCTTCCAGATTCCCTGGGACCATGGAAGCCACCGGAAAGATTCCAGCCCCCACCTGACTCGCAGCCACCCACCTCCTGCAACTGCTCTCAGACACTCTGACTTTCCTGCAGCTGTTAGGAAAGGACTGTCTGTGCTTCTAGCAGAAATTCTCCCTTCTCTCTCCTACACCAACCTTCTTTCCCTCTCTGCTCCATCATTCCCATCAGCAAACAAAGACGCTGCCATTTCTCCCGTCTTACCAAACACCAAAAACAAAACGAAACAAAAAACCCTTGTACCTGAATCACCTTCCAGCTTCCACTCCACTTCTTCAAAAGAATCGTTTATATTCATGATCTCGAAGTCCTCTCCTCCCGTTCTCTCTGGAATCCCCACGACTCCTTCGAACGCTTTTTATCAGGATCACAGTGAACGACCGGTCCTCGTGGTGGGTGCTTGACCATCATCTCAGGATGACTCGATCTTTCC
>NW_011888926.1:2919331-2925198 GCF_000151845.1 Pteropus vampyrus | reverse complement strand
AGAGAAGTCCGTGGGAGAGAAGGGGAAACTCCCCACATAAGAGGAAATGAGAAACTGAGATTGAGTCTCGTCTCAAGAATTGACCACAAGGGTTAGATAGAAATCTAATCTTGCCTGAGTCGGGGACTAGCCCAAAGAGCAAAGGTTTGCTAGAAAACCAGAGTGGTATTTGACGAGGCCGGGGAGGTGCAGCCGTACCTCTCATTGTGAACCAGTACTGACCACTGAGCCAGAGAACGGCCTCTGAACTGAACCGAGCCCTTGATGCTGCCCTGTAATCTTCTAGATGATCATGTCATATCTCCCCTGCCCCTCAAACATCCAACGCCTTCCACACTGCACTCTCAGCCGATGGCCTTGCTTCCAGATTCCCTGGGACCATGGAAGCCACCGGAAAGATTCCAGCCCCCACCTGACTCGCAGCCACCCACCTCCTGCAACTGCTCTCAGACACTCTGACTTTCCTGCAGCTGTTAGGAAAGGACTGTCTGTGCTTCTAGCAGAAATTCTCCCTTCTCTCTCCTACACCAACCTTCTTTCCCTCTCTGCTCCATCATTCCCATCAGCAAACAAAGACGCTGCCATTTCTCCCGTCTTACCAAACACCAAAAACAAAACGAAACAAAAAACCCTCGTACCTGAATCACCTTCCAGCTTCCACTCCACTTCTTCAAAAGAATCGTTTATATTCATGATCTCGAAGTCCTCTCCTCCCGTTCTCTCTGGAATCCCCACGACTCCTTCGAACGCTTTTTATCAGGATCACAGTGAACGACCGGTCCTCGTGGTGGGTGCTTGACCATCATCTCAGGATGACTCGATCTTTCCTTGTGGGCTCCTCCTCCACCCCCTTTGCTGCTTTCCCCTCATCTCCCCAATCTCCTTTAGGTTTAGAATATGCCGCCCCCCGTCCCCACTCCCCGCCAAGTGAGCTCCTTCCTGGTACCATCCCCTACTGTGCATCCTTCCTCTTTGTTGTCACTGTCTCGATGGCCCTTCTCACCACCTGACATACTATACATTATCATTATTCTGGTGTTTACTATGTGCCGTTCTCCCTCCCACCCCCACGAGGCCGGGAGTTCTTGTCTGTTCTGCCCACATTATATCCTCAGTGCCCAGAAGAGGGCCCAGAACATAGTAGATGTTTAATAAAAGCTGTTAAATGAACAAATGGCTTTAAAGTGATGTATAACATGGAAATCCCGGCCACTCATGTAATATGTAGTATGTACGCATTTTTGAAAGTCTTGAAAGAAGTCACTTATCAAATTTGAGTTAGAGGACTGCTGTGTATTTTCTAAACAATCCTCTCACTACCTCTTCCAAAATATTTCCTTTGAGGTGTGGCTGCTGTGGAGCGTGTCCCATTCCTTTTGCCACCCCCATTACGTTTCCCACACAAGGCAATGCTGTGGCCGTCACTCGTTAGCCCCTCAGGGTTGCATGGCACATACTCCGGCAGGATCTCCAAGCAAGCGACCACCAGAAAACCTCTGTTTCCAGCCTCTCAGAGTCCAACCAAACTTCCCCTGTGATCCCTGGTCTGAAATAAGGCTATCTCTCCCGCCACCGTGTCTGTTCAGGTTCCTAAATTCTAGAAAGCACAGGGAATTGGTCACAAAGGAATCCCAAGCTGCGGCCCATTGGACATTCGCCTTAAAGGGACACACACACACTAGCGTTCCCGGGATGGCAATTAGGGCAGCCACTTTGGAGCAACGGGACACAGTCCCACCTCCGGCTGCTGAGTGATTGCAAACATTTGTTTCGCTTCTGCGGTTGAGAAACATTTCTGGCCTCCTGCCCTGAGGCTGTGGCCGCTGTTTGCCTTGTCCCTGTGGATGTGCTTGGTGCTTTTCAGTCTAGGTACTTTCTCAGCAACGCCTTTGCTGCAAGCATTTTTGCTGCAAACATTTTCCCACGTAACGAATTGACTGAAGGCAATTTTGCCATTAAAAAAAAGATAAATAACTGGTTGACAATTTTTTTTTCTTTCTGGTTTGGTTTCATTTCTTTACTGACAAATCAATCAAATGCTATTTAAAAAAAAAAAGATAAGCTAACTAAGATTGACAGTTCGATTTTTGACTCTTTTTTGTTTGTTTGCTTTGGTTTCTCCATTGACGAATCAATCAATCGCCCTCGGCAGACTTAATGCATTTAAGCTAGTTGTCGATTTGGTCTCATTTCTCCATTGACAAGTTTTTGCAGTTACTCCCATTTTTGTAGTATCTATAAATCTTAGCTAGCCCGTGTACAGTGGTGGGGGTCTTAAAATTTTTAGCATTTCTTCTAGATGATGATGATTTGCCCCAAGAATTGGTTTCTTATTTCAAAACACATGAACTGGGAGGAGAAAGAGACGCCAGGGCCCTCTCGGAGGGCCCAGAGTTGAAACCTTATTTCCCACAGAACGAAGACAAGTGCTTAGGCAGGATCCACAAAGTAAGCGCAGTTCCCCGGGGGGTATTGCCACGCAGCTGCAGACGGTTCCGATATATGCAAAGAAATCCTTTTAAATTTTATGTTCGTTTATCTGTCGTGATTTTATCTTTTTTTACAGCAAAATTGCCTTTCGGCTGGTTAGTTACACAGTAAAAATGTTTACGACAAAGATGTTTGCAGCAAAGATGTGTAGAGCGACAATGCTTACCGTGAAAAAACGGACCCGGCCTTGTTCGGAATGTACCACGCCCCCTGCAGCAACACTTCTGGAGGCTGCAGCCATCACCATCCCGCCCCCACCCCCGGAAAAGCAGTTTCTCTTCATTTTCTTCTTTTCCACGATAAATCGTTTTTCCAGCCTGGATTTTTGGGGGAGCCCAGGAGCTGGCTGTGTAGACTCGGTTCCCTGGCGGCTCCCAGCCCCACTCATTTCCAGGGGCGTGTACAGGGCTCTCTGGGTGCCTTGCAGCCTCCGTCCAGCAGGTTGAGCGCAGCCCCTGGCACTCCACCCACCCACCCACCCAGGAAGCACCGGCCCCTGGGCCGTCACTCTCCTTCTGGGCCACTGAGGTCTCCGCCTGGGAGCCAGCTCCACCCAGTTGCCCCCAGTGCGGAAGAGTCCCTGTCCTCCTAGCAATCGGGGCGTCCCTACAGTTCTTTCCCAGCAACATCCCTCACATAGCTGCCAGCAGGAGGCCACGTCCGGCAGTGAGTCACTCCCACACTGTCCCATTTTGGTTCGGTGGCACATTTCTGTGATTCAGGTTTTCTGAGCTGAAGAGAGGCTTCTAGAGGGAAGGAACAGAGAGGGAGCGTCACAGGGAACACTCACTTGCTGTGCCTGAAAACTGCCTGGACCGTTTGTTTGGTTTCAAAGGCTCCTGGCCCCTCTCTCTTCTTTTTCTGCTTTCTTCTGAACAAAGTCCCCAGCCCCTCTCCCTTTGGGTCACGTCCCCGTCCTACCTCTCTGGCATCTCACCAAGATCCTCTGGTTTTATCTCACCCAATAGATGGTTTCATGAAGGCCTCTCGCGACACCAGGCAGAGAACTTACTCATGGGCAAAGAGGTTGGTTCCTTCATCATCCGGGCCAGCCAGAGCTCCCCAGGAGACTTCTCCATCTCTGTCAGGTACTGGCAATTCCTCACACTACCTGGACCCAGACTGCTGAAGCCATGAGGTGACCTCTTGAACATGACCTATACTGCTCAGGAGCATGGTGGCCAGGGGCCCAGGCATCTTATCAACTGTGATGTCATTCATTTTCCTCCTGTAGCACATGTATGTAACTAGCACATTGGTTTTGACCAAAATTATGGTGCACATTCATCTGTCTCCCCTCTAGCCCAAGTGCTTCTGGAAGGACAAGATTTTCATCTACTTCATCTTCGTGCCTTTAACAGCGCCTTGTACCCAGCAGGTGCTCAGGGAGCATTTGTGGAAGGAAGTGGGAAGGGAGGGAAAAAAGAGAAGTCCAAATTGTCCACATCCGTCTTGGGGTCTAAATACTAACTTTTTTTTTTTTTTTTTTTTTACTACTGATGGATGTCTGAAGAATTAAAAACCCCAAGTCATTGCTGTAAGATACATGTGGAGTTGGAGGTGGCTGCACAAAAATAAGAGTTACCTCAACGCGCATTATAATGCAGCAAAACCGAGAGCAACAGAACTGGGGGGGGGGGCGCGGGGGGAAGTGCAACAGCCAAATCTTGCTAACAGGCAATGCCCAGGAGGAAGTGACTCAGTCTAGACATAAACATGACGTGGCGCCACGCGCCGAAGCCCCATGTCTGAACACGTGCGGTGTGTGGTCAGCACGTCGGGGATTGCAAGTCACGTGTCGGACTTGGCGACCACCCGTGAAAGTGCATGAATTAATGCTGAGAGCAGTATAGGAGGAAGGTGGCAACCTGCTCAGTGAATCCTACTGTCGAGTTAGTTGACAGGATATGCTGGTCTGGATTATTCAATATATTCTAAAAGTCATGCAGCTTGGGTGCTTTAAGTACATAAATCCAATCTCAGGCAATGAACTGAGGTCACTTCCCTATTTAGAAGGAGTGCATAGTTTAAGGAATAGGTAGGAGGGACTTAGAAATAATGGGTCGACCATTTGTACGCACGTGTGCCTCTAACGTGCTCAAAGATCACTTGGTCTTCTTAGCATTACCCTTGCAGTCTTGTTTAAACTCTTAATTTTTCTTAACTAAAACTTTCTTCTTCATAGCTTGAGTGATGGTAAATTTCAGCTCAGGCTCCATTAATGGATTTTACAAGTCCAGCCTGTTTCTTAAGGGTCCTGATTATAGACTAGACCAAGTAAATTGTCAGGTTGGAGGGCAGCTCCTGGTGCCTTTGGTTTGCATGAAGTTGACTCTGGCTTTTTCAGCTGGAACTATGGTTTCTATTTCCTCAACGAAAGTGAATTCTGTAAAACAGTCAGCCTGGACTTCTGCCCCAGTCTTCCCCTGCCGTTGAGGCAATGCAGCTTGTTAGGGTGATTATTACCATAATCATTATTACATCTTCTGCTGAAATGTAGTATAATGTATTCCAGAGCAAAATCATTTTTGTTTATTTATACATCTTCTTTTTGTCATGGGCACAGATAATTAAGAGCTAATTGTAGTTCTATAACTTAGCATTTGTTAAGGGTCTGAAACACGAGACTTCAGCATCTGGAGCCCCGAGCTACATCTTTTTCTCTGCCCCTCTCAGAACACCCTCCACAGGCCCAGATGACCAGCGCCAGCCCTGGCATTCGTCCTCTCAGCTCGCGAGTGTGAAAGGGCTAATGTTCCTCCGAGTTCTTTGATCAAGAGGCGGTGGATGAATAATTAGACTACAAGAATATTTGCTCCTTCTCACCCAGATGTGAGGGGTAATGACTATGAGTTGAGCCATGTGGTGTTAGAGTGAAGAAAACATCTGTTCATGGCCTAAACCAAGTGGAAGGCCATGCAGCACTTGCAAAGTGTCAGTTGCTACCCCAGAGCAGCCAAGCAGAGGTCGCTGCATAGGTTCGCCGGGCCGTGAGCAGAGCCCGCCACATCAGATGAGACTGAAGATCACAATTCCTATCCCCTCTCAACGTGGCCCACTAAGTCCACCCCTCAGAAACCTCCACTAATGCTCAGCGGTATCTTTACTTTCCAGCACTTTAAATTCTTGACTTTTCTGCTGGATCGGGCAACTGGTACTGTTAGCGCCAGTCAATTTTTAGGTACAAATATATATCGGTTGGACAAATAAACTTGACATCTGAAAGAGAATGGCTTGGCGATGAAGGACTTGAGCCACTAGTTAAGGTCCAGTTCTTCTTTTTGATGAACAAAACCCAATCTCTCCAAACCCGATACAAATGTGTCCCATCACTCCAGCTGATGTCAAAACGTACTGACCTAAAAGAAGTTAGAACG
>NW_011888926.1:2915713-2919281 GCF_000151845.1 Pteropus vampyrus | reverse complement strand
CTGGTACTGTTAGCGCCAGTCAATTTTTAGGTACAAATATATATCGGTTGGACAAATAAACTTGACATCTGAAAGAGAATGGCTTGGCGATGAAGAAGGACTGGAGCCACTAGTTAAGGTCCAGTTCTCCTTTTTGATGAACAAAACCCAGTCTCTCCAAACCCGATACAAATGTGTCCCATCACTCCAGCTGATGTCAAAACGTACTGACCTAAAAGAAGTTAGAACGTACACATGGTGTGACAGGCCCAGCTCACTAGACTGGAGTCAGAGACCTGGGGTTCCTCCCTCAGCTCTGCCATTCACTGACGGTGACCTTGACTGAGCCCCTCCATCTCTCTGAGCCTCGGCATCCTCAGCTGTAACATGAAAACATAAGACTAAATAATCTCTGAGGTCCTTTCCAATTAAAACTCTACAATTCTCTATAACATTTTTCCCCCCAAAAGCTCGAAATGTTTGCAACATTATTTATGCAAAACATAAACCAAGACCCAGAGATCCTCATTATGTAGAGAACAAAGTGTGACAAGTCTCCCGAGGTCATGTCTTATGATCCAGAGCTAGTTTATGGGCTTGAAGGAGCTGGTTCAAAGCATTTCTGATAACAGAACAATAAGAAAAAAACCCTCCCCTCTGAGTCTTGGCAGAGTCCTTAGCATAGTACAGGACTCAGGGGTTGCCATGTTTCAGATAAACATTGTAAAAAGGTCCTTGACCTCATCGCCTTTAAAGCACTTGGAACATTTCTTTTTGTAAAAGGTTGGCTTCAGTGTCAGAAGACAGATTGCCTTCTGCTGATGTAAAAACCTCCTCTAGCGCAGCCCGTGTCCTGAGCAGTCAGTCCTTCTTCGACTCTCCCCCGGGAGCTCGACTGGGCCCCCTACCTGCCTAGAGATACGGGAGCCACCCATATCTCCATGTCCCGCCCTAATGGAACCCTGGCATCCAGAGGCAGGGACATTGTCACTATGTAACATATGGTTTGGATTTGCCTTGATCTCTAGGCATGAGGAGGACGTTCAGCACTTCAAGGTCATGAGAGACAACAAGGGTAATTACTTCCTGTGGACAGAGAAGTTTCCATCCCTGAATAAGCTGGTGGACTTCTACAAGACGACTTCCATCTCCAAACAGAAGCAGATCTTCCTGCGGGACAGAACCCAAGAGGATCAGGTACGCTTCAGGTCCCAGCCAGCCCCGTCCCATCCGGAGACGTGAGGCAGCTAGAGTCCCACGTGCACCCCAGGACGGGTCCTCTGAGAACTCTAAAAGGCAGAAGAACTCTGAAGCCGGATCTCAGTTTAAATCTTGGCTTAACACTTCCTAGCTAGGTGACTTTGGAAAGTTCTTTGATTCTTAGTTTCTTCATCTATAAAGTTGGGATGGTAGTGATAGCTACCTCATAGAATGGTCGCAAAGGTTAGAAAGATAATGTGTCCCCTTCCTTACGTCACCCCTAATCACACTGCAGGCACTCCGTGCACAATAGCTCTTATTGTGGATGTCATCGTTTTACTCGTAGACATTACTACGTCACAGTTGGGGTCCTGGCTAGAACTTTGTGACAGGATTCGAGGTCGGGGTAGGGGGCACTGAAGGGGAAAACTGGCCCTGGAATTCTTGCTCTTGGAACAATTTGGAATATAGAGTATTGTTTTCATAGAAAATGCATCCGACAGACCTGGCTTTGAGTCCTGACTTCATGGTTAACTATCCTTATTACCTAGCCAAGTTAAGAAATCTTTCTGAGCTTCTGTGGAATGGAGAGAATACAATACCTCTCTCACTAGGCTATCATGAGGATCGAATGAGATAATACAGTTATAGGACTTGCCGCAAGGTCTGGTCTGTAGGAGGCTCGAAAAAAATACTAACTTGGCTCCCGTAAGTAAATTCACGCACACACAATTTACAAAATATTTTTCAAAGGAAATAATGTGGTTATAAGAGACAGGTGTTACAGGAAGAAGCATTGACTGGAATAGTTGAAATCCCAGGGACAGGTGACTTGAAAAGTCATTTAGACTTTCAAAGCAACACGTGCTCTGGGGGAATAAAGAAAAACCATCCCTTTCAAGTCATCGCCTGATTTTAAGCCTGAGAAGTTACAATTGGGGGAGACTAGGGGGGTCCCGTCAAGTGCACACGAAAGTTCAGAAAGAAAAACAAAGGTTAACCAAGACCTTGAGAATGATTTTAAGCAGGAAACGGACAGAGGTTTTAATTTACTAGGATGTGCGTGCAGAGATGAGAGAGGCAACGTAAAACTGCACTAAAGTGGATGAAACGAGTTCCTATCTGTGAAGTGCTTAGAAGAATGCCTGGCATATGCTAAGCCAGAGCCCTCTGTAATTGTTAAATAGAAGTAACGAGAAATATCCCTGACCCATGAGGTTGTTGCAGCATTAAGAAGAAGACCTTGCTCCTCCCAGCATGCCCAGCGCAGGCCTGGTTTCCATGGTGCTGCAAAGTGTTGTGTTTGGGTCTCTATCACCAGGCTATAAACGACAGTTAAAAATCATGCAAAGTCAATAGCGGAGCTTATCTGGAAGGTAGGATGTCTAGCGGTGTGGCGACAGGCGATAAGCAGGGATGGCATTGTGTCAGTAGAATAGAATAGTGACGCTTGATTGCACAGAGGAAAACCAGCCCACTAGAGATGGACTAAGTGGGCACCACGCGGAAAGTGTCAGACTGTGAACCAGAGACCTGACATCCCCTAACCGGAAGAATCTGAGAATGCAGAGGCCGCTTTTGAAAACGTTGAGAGTCTGAACCATTTGTTCTCTTTAAGCTGCTCCCCACTCTCCATCCGCTGTCTCTTGGAGCTGTCGTGAGCAAAGTCTGGGAACAGCTGCCTGAAGGGTGAGGTAGGGCCAGGAGATGCAGGAGGAGGATGGATCCGCCTCATCTTTGTTCTCTTCCAGGGTCGCCGGGGCAACAGCCTGGACCGGAGGCCCCCCGGAGGCCCACACCTCAGTGGGACTGTGGGAGAAGAAATCCGGCCTTCCATGAACCGAAAGCTGTCGGATCACCCACCGCCCGCTCCATCGCAGTATGCCCCAGCCCCACCGCCAGCCCAGCAGCGGTACCTGCAGCATCACCATTTTCATCAGGTATCTAGAAAGAATGAAGCAGGGCACAGGGAGGTGGGGAGGAGGTCCTTCTCTCCCCTGAGGCTCAGGCCACTTGCGTCCACCGCCACTTAGTGTGCGAGAACTCCCCACAAGGCTGGAAACAACCATAGAAAATAAACGCTGAGGGTCTGTTGTGAACGCGGCCCTGCTGGCAGGGAGAGCAACATCCCAGGCCCAGCCCAGCGTCGACACGTCTCACTAAGTTCGGGGCCCCCAAATGGCGGAAATATGATATGGAAACTGTTTAGGCAAAGAAGCCTAAAACCAATGAAAACACACACACGCACACGCACACGCACACACATTCTTACCCTGAGGACTTGGTGAACAATTGCTTCATTTTCCTATCGGCACAATTTCAAATCTAGTCATGCTCCTTACCCCACCTGGCTGTCCAGACCTACAAAAAAAAAAAAAAAAAAAAGGAT
>NW_011888926.1:2910342-2912523 GCF_000151845.1 Pteropus vampyrus | reverse complement strand
GTCCTTCTCATATGTCTCGGCTCTGTTTTTAGCGGAGGGAGATCTATGGCCTTCATCGCTGAGATCCATCTGGACTTGGTTGCTCTCGCACCAAGGGCTGCTAGTTTGGGCACGCTGCCATTCTGTGTGTCAGCTGAAGAAAATAAAAAGACTATCTGTTGAAGTAGGGAGACTGGTTCTCGGGGATTCTCTTGGGGCCTTGGAGAATAACATCTCTCTCAGCCAAAGGTCCCGAGTCTCGTGAGTGGCTGCTGGGTTCTGGTACCTTCGCGCTCAGGGCTGTGCCTCCGGTATCTACTTTCAGTTAACAATGGGGGTTTGAAATGTCTCTGGACAGCCATATGTCAGCCTTCGGGGCAAGCTGCTGACGGAGGACTTTGTCTTGATGCCGAAGCCAGCAGAACCTCTTCTGTGTGACGGTGGCTCCGGAGGCTGGCCACCGGCTCAGCAGGACACCCCTGTGCTTTTCCCCAACAGCGCGTGCGGTGGGCCCGGGCGCTGTACGACTTCGAGGCCCTCGAGGATGACGAGCTGGGATTCCACTGTGGAGAGGTGCTCGAGGTCCTGGACAGCTCCAACCCGTCCTGGTGGACTGGCCGCCTGCACAACAAACTCGGCCTCTTCCCTGCCAACTATGTGGCACCCATGATCCGATGAAGCCCTTCCGGAGGGGTCAGAGGCTTTTGTCTGAAGCTGCCTGCAGAGAGGGAGCAAGGAAGAAAAGCTGGAACTACATCTACATACGTGTGTGTACACGCATGTACACATATATATGCCTATGTATACACACATTTATAATAGTAATTTATTGGCAATTTAGTTGGTTAATTAGCTGATATGAAAGGAACTCAGATAGAGGGTTATATTCGTACTTGTTTTTCTACTCCCCTCAGCAGGTGTGCAGGTGGTAGGGACAAGGACGTGAAACTCAAATTCTTCCTGTCCTTACGATGGCACCGCTTCCTCCTTATCTTGAGAATTTTCACTGAGTAGCTCAGCAGAGATCTACACCTGGCGTCGGACGCTAAGCAGCAGGGTGGGGTTGGACTTGGTGGGGCACGTTCTGCTTACCTGCAAGCCCACTCACCTGGGAGGTTTGCAGAGCAGCTTCCCTCCTGTTCTCCAAGGGTGAGGACTGCCGGACGGAGAATCGGGGTGCGGCCGCACAAGCCTGAGCTGGAGCGGTTAGGGTGTGAGGGGCAGGACTGGAGCACAGGCGTCTGGAGGCCTGGGCAGGGCCGGCCTCTTGGTTGGTGCTCAGCCAAGGCCTTATTCTCCCTCACATGCAGGTCCTCAGCTAACCCTCTTCCTCGTAACTGACATGGAGAAACAGACGCCCTGAGGAGCCACGCTCTGGGGAATGGAGGAATTTTTCACCAATCTCCCAGGGGCTTACTTGGGTGTAACCTCTGTGTCCCCAGTAGCCAAGATAGCAGCATCCCAGATTCTGGCTGGGAACGGTGGGTGTGAGAGCCATTGTTCTGTGTTACAAGGGGTCTCTCCAGGGCTCTGCTTTCCCTCTTGGTTCTCCGCATTTTGAAGATGCCTTGCCCAGTGACACAGAGAGAAGCCTTTCCCCCCCCCAGAAGAGCATTGACTAGCGATTGGCTGATTGGTTGGTTGGTTGGTTGATTGACCAGGACCCTGGGTGGGAGCTGACTTTCAGATGAGCGCTTCCTTTTCCCCTGCCCTTTGCATGCCTGCCGGCACCTGCACCTTCCCCGCACCGAGAGCTGCCCCTGGGGAGAGGAACCCCACTGTCTCTCTCCAGCACCTCAAAATAGAATCGTTTCCTAGTGCTCACCCCAGGGTGTGAAGCACAGATTGGCCTGGCTGGGAGAAGGGACATCAGTGTTTTAGGGGAGACTGGGAGCACACATGCGTGCACCGAGGACGCTTAGAAGGAGTGCATGTGTGTGTGTGCGTGTGTGTGTGTGTGTGTGTGTGTGAGTGTGTGCACACGCGCACGCGCTAAGACATAAAGCGTTGAGGTGCAAGTATTAGTGAGGGAGCCCTGGCGGGCTAGGTGGGGACCTGTCCCTTCCGTCTTCCCCAGCCCTTCCTGCTCTAAGGAGGGCCGGGGCAGCCATTATCGAAGGCAATGTGAGAAGAAAGAGTTTGTGACTCAGGAGTAACTGTCAGAGCCACCGTAGGCTGTGTCCCTTTGACTCTGAATTCTAC
>NW_011888926.1:2887459-2910292 GCF_000151845.1 Pteropus vampyrus | reverse complement strand
TTCTCTTCATGCCTTTGAGGCTTTTTATCTGCTGTCGCCTCCACCTGAAATGCCCTTTCCTGGCCGATCCTACGCCCCCTTTAAGCTAAAGTTCAAACATCACTTCCTCTACGAAGCCTTCCCCGATTACTCAGACTTGGACACTCTTCTCTTTGTTCACCTATCACTTAAATGTGCATGGTTTACCCTTTCAACTGACACGCCATGAAGACAGGGGCCTTCTCTTTCCAGCTACATATCCCCAGTGCTTTGCAAAGTGCTGGACACATGGTAGGTGCCTGATAGATACTTCTCGATTGAATAGATGAAACCTGCGATCATCTTCGCCTTCAGAATCTAAGGTCTCTTTGTCATCCCTCCCCTCATCTAGGATTTATTGTCATCAACAGAAAGTATTCTCGGAACACTGGCTGTGTCCATGGCATCTGAGCCGGGCACTAGGGGAGCCTGTGAGGGATGATTCTGGCAGCGTGGTTGACGGGTCTTCTGTTGCCCCTGTTTCCAGGAACGCCGTGGAGGCAGCCTGGACATCAACGACGGGCACTGTGGCGTGGGCATGGGTGGTGAAGTGAACGCCGCCCTCATGCACCGGAGGCACACAGACCCAGTGCAACTCCAGGTGGCCGGGGTACGTGAATGTTCCCTCTCTGGGCTCAGTGAAGGGGGCAAGATGGGCAGTTAGAGAAAGAGTTGGTCCTCCGGGAGAGACGTCGAACTGCACGGGGCTCAATTAGAGGTGGGGGGGACCCAGCCCATGACAGTGGCCGGGAAGAGTTCCGGGGTGGAGCTGACCCCAGCCTGGCACCATCCGATCTGTTGTTCTTGGTTGGGCCATCGGCCTCGCCCGGTCCTTCTCATATGTCTCGGCTCTGTTTTTAGCGGAGGGAGATCTATGGCCTTCATCGCTGAGATCCATCTGGACTTGGTTGCTCTCGCACCAAGGGCTGCTAGTTTGGGCACGCTGCCATTCTGTGTGTCAGCTGAAGAAAATAAAAAGACTATCTGTTGAAGTAGGGAGACTGGTTCTCGGGGATTCTCTTGGGGCCTTGGAGAATAACATCTCTCTCAGCCAAAGGTCCCGAGTCTCGTGAGTGGCTGCTGGGTTCTGGTACCTTCGCGCTCAGGGCTGTGCCTCCGGTATCTACTTTCAGTTAACAATGGGGGTTTGAAATGTCTCTGGACAGCCATATGTCAGCCTTCGGGGCAAGCTGCTGACGGAGGACTTTGTCTTGATGCCGAAGCCAGCAGAACCTCTTCTGTGTGACGGTGGCTCCGGAGGCTGGCCACCGGCTCAGCAGGACACCCCTGTGCTTTTCCCCAACAGCGCGTGCGGTGGGCCCGGGCGCTGTACGACTTCGAGGCCCTCGAGGATGACGAGCTGGGATTCCACTGTGGAGAGGTGCTCGAGGTCCTGGACAGCTCCAACCCGTCCTGGTGGACTGGCCGCCTGCACAACAAACTCGGCCTCTTCCCTGCCAACTATGTGGCACCCATGATCCGATGAAGCCCTTCCGGAGGGGTCAGAGGCTTTTGTCTGAAGCTGCCTGCAGAGAGGGAGCAAGGAAGAAAAGCTGGAACTACATCTACATACGTGTGTGTACACGCATGTACACATATATATGCCTATGTATACACACATTTATAATAGTAATTTATTGGCAATTTAGTTGGTTAATTAGCTGATATGAAAGGAACTCAGATAGAGGGTTATATTCGTACTTGTTTTTCTACTCCCCTCAGCAGGTGTGCAGGTGGTAGGGACAAGGACGTGAAACTCAAATTCTTCCTGTCCTTACGATGGCACCGCTTCCTCCTTATCTTGAGAATTTTCACTGAGTAGCTCAGCAGAGATCTACACCTGGCGTCGGACGCTAAGCAGCAGGGTGGGGTTGGACTTGGTGGGGCACGTCCTGCTTACCTGCAAGCCCACTCACCTGGGAGGTTTGCAGAGCAGCTTCCCTCCTGTTCTCCAAGGGTGAGGACTGCCGGACGGAGAATCGGGGTGCGGCCGCACAAGCCTGAGCTGGAGCGGTTAGGGTGTGAGGGGCAGGACTGGAGCACAGGCGTCTGGAGGCCTGGGCAGGGCCGGCCTCTTGGTTGGTGCTCAGCCAAGGCCTTATTCTCCCTCACATGCAGGTCCTCAGCTAACCCTCTTCCTCGTAACTGACATGGAGAAACAGACGCCCTGAGGAGCCACGCTCTGGGGAATGGAGGAATTTTCCACAAATCTCCCAGGGGCTTACTTGGGTGTAACCTCTGTGTCCCCAGTAGCCAAGATAGCAGCATCCCAGATTCTGGCTGGGAACGGTGGGTGTGAGAGCCATTGTTCTGTGTTACAAGGGGTCTCTCCAGGGCTCTGCTTTCCCTCTTGGTTCTCCGCATTTTGAAGATGCCTTGCCCAGTGACACAGAGAGAAGCCCCCCCGCCCCCAAGAGCATTGACTAGCGATTGGCTGATTGGTTGGTTGGTTGGTTGATTGACCAGGACCCTGGGTGGGAGCTGACTTTCAGATGAGCTTCCTTTTCCCCTGCCCTTTGCATGCCTGCCGGCACCTGCACCTTCCCCGCACCGAGAGCTGCCCCTGGGGAGAGGAACCCCACTGTCTCTCTCCAGCACCTCAAAATAGAATCGTTTCCTAGTGCTCACCCCAGGGTGTGAAGCACAGATTGGCCTGGCTGGGAGAAGGGACATCAGTGTTTTAGGGGAGACTGGGAGCACACATGCGTGCACCGAGGACGCTTAGAAGGAGTGCATGTGTGTGTGTGCGTGTGTGTGTGTGTGTGTGTGTGTGAGTGTGTGCACACGCGTGCACGCGCTAAGACATAAAGCGTTGAGGTGCAAGTATTAGTGAGGGAGCCCTGGCGGGCTAGGTGGGGACCTGTCCCTTCCGTCTTCCCCAGCCCTTCCTGCTCTAAGGAGGGCCGGGGCAGCCATTATCGAAGGCAATGTGAGAAGAAAGAGTTTGTGACTCAGGAGTAACTGTCAGAGCCACCGTAGGCTGTGTCCCTTTGACTCTGAATTCTACGATTCTCTGATCCCTACGTCGCCTTTGGAGAAAAACGAGGGGGGAAAAAAAAAAGAAGGGACTCTGTGGTGGGTCTTGGGAGGGAAGAGAAAATAGCCCGAGAGGAGCAGGGGCAGGAGAGCGCAAGGCACGCGTCTCGCGGCCTCCGAAAATGAAAAGCACGGGAAGGAAAAGGTAGCGGAGACATTTCAAAAGACGGAGGAACAGCGTGCGAGGCACGGAGGGAGGGAGAGGGAGCAAGAGGTTAAGTGGGACAAGCGAGGAAGACGCTGGAGTCAGCGGGCAGACAAGGCGCCAGGAGGAGGGATGAAGGCAGGCGGGGAGGAGGAATTAGAGCCGAGAGATGAACGCCGCAGAAGGCAGGGGGCAAAGTCACCGGAGGGCCAGAGGCAAGAGAACAAAGGCACGGGCGACTGAATAAGCTATTTCGGTGCTAGGTAATGTGAACATGTTACGGTAAATAAAAGCCCAGAGGAACGTTTGATTTTACAGTATTTACAAACCGTATGCTTTAAACAGCCCACGAACCTCGTCCGTTTGTCTGATTATGTGAGAGGACCGGCCCCAGTGAGGACAGAGTGAAATGATTGGGCTCTGGCCTGGATTTCGGGCCTTAAAACATTTCTCAAGAAAGGCATAATAAAAGAAGGGCCGTTGTTTCGCCAGGCTGTGCCTGGTGTCTGTGTCACACGCCCACCAGTTGGGGGCAGGGGTCACTGGCCTGCAGAGGCTGACCACACGGTGGAGACAGAACTTTCCAAGCCCCTGGAACTAAACCTCTTATTCCACCAGAGGCCATCGTGGGAGTACGTTTAGTTGAGGTGCAAAAACAGCCTTCTCATCACGCGGCTCGGTTCAGAAGGAAGTAAGAGTCACCATAACCACCTAGAGAACGGGGCCCTTGGGGACAAAACTGAGAGGACAAGGACCAAACCGGTCACGCGGGGCGGGGGAGGGGAGGCCAACCGCCTTGGCCTCTGGTGCTGCCTGGGGAGCCCCCGGGGAGCCCTTTGCACTTGACAGCGTGTCAGCACCAGGGGCCCATCCACCCAGCGCCTCTCACCAGCCACACAGCCAGGAAGCGGCATATTGTCTGAATTCTGCTGAAATGCCCTGTGTGACTTGGGAGCTGGGAACTTCCAGAGAAAATCCAGTTCCTGTTGGACCAGTTTGGTTTCCCTAACCACTTGCTGAGGCTCGCTGCATTTCAAATATCTGGCACCTGCCACAGTCCACCTACTTTTAGATGGCCTTAGGGTGCTTCTCAGAATAAATGTGCCTCTGAATTGCCTGGAGAGTGTGTTAAAATGCAGGTCCTGATTCAATGCAGGTCCTCAGCAGTGTTACTACCAAGCTCTGAAGTATGTTCCCGGGTCCCCGGACCACACTCTGAGAAGGAAAAGCAACGAAATTGGCGGTGAGCAAGATAGCTACAAAAATCTAATTGGATCCCTTTTCTAGGGCTCTTCAGGCATCTTTCTTTGTTGCTAACAAATAAGTCACTTTAGCTGTGGGACAGACAGACATAATCCAGAACTGTCATTATGACAGCATTCATGTTTGATGGCCCAAGTGACTTATTATTTTAGCATCTTCAACTCTGTCAAGAATCAAGAAGCTTCAGGGCGAGAGGCGTTCAGATTTCCCAACTAATTACTTTAAACATGAGCACAGGTTACCAAAGAGATTGTGAAAGCTTTCTCAGGAAACCTTTAAACATAAAATTGATTCCCGTCAGGGGTGTTCCTTCTGGGAGACAGGGGAATGACCTATGTGACATTATTAGTTCTCAGCTAACCCAAACCAAAACAGGCCACCTGGGAGTCACATCGCCATGCTCAAAATATTTGCTATTTGTCTTGCCTGAACTCAACACTTCAACCTATCTATACCAAGGCAAGGGCATGACAAAAACATCATCTCGACATATCTTTTAAATACTTCTCAGGTTCCTCCACTCCCCTCCATCACCGATGCCATGCCAGAAGCATCTCTCCCTTAGAAGACTTTTCTTTCTGCATGCCCTCTTGCGCCCGCTCCATTCTCCACACAGACACCAGAGCGATCTTCATAAAACATAACTCTGATTGCGTCACTCACCTGCCCGTTGCATTTAGATTTAAATTCAAAGTCCTATGTGGCCATCTGAGGCCTGGCCCCTGCCTCCCTCTCCAGCCTACTCTTGTGCCTCTCCCCTCCTTGCTTTCATGCCCCTGCCCCACTGGCCTTGTCTCAGCCTCTAGATGGCCAAGGATGTGTCCCCAAATCCTTCGCACCTGCTGTTCCCTCCACCTGGAAGGCGTACCCCCTGCTGTTCACCTGGCTAACTCCTGCGCATCTCCAGGTCTCAGTTTATATGTCGCTTTTTCGAATCGCCCTTCCCTGACCCTTAATCTAAAATAATCCTGCCTATTAGACCATCCTGTGGTTGTGGTGTTTTTCCTGAATGGCACATACACAGGTGGTGGCACTAGACCGATTTGTATGACTATTAGACTGTACGCTCCCTTGGGGGCAGGGATCATCTCTGTTTTGTAAACTGTCGTATGCCCAGCATCTAGCACAGTGCACGGCATACACAGGCTCAATAAATATTTGTTTACTGAATGAACGAGTGAAACCTGCCTTGTGTCACTGATCATTCATTCTGTAACCAAAATGTCCCTGGCCTATAGGTGTAAATAAGGTGATATTAACATCAATGTTCACGTTATAATAGCTTTGAGCCATCTGCCCTCAAAATCTCCTCCAGTTACCTCTGAGAGTCCAAGAGAGGGAGGCTGGTATTTCTCATGTGTTTAAGCACTGGTCTGCTTATGTCTCCTAGTCTGGCCGTATTTGGTTGCCCCCAACACCCTCCGCTGACAGCATCTTTCCTGATGCTGTGGACCCACTGTGCATTGCATCTGTCTGCTGGTGAAATGGCCAGACCCTTCAGGAAACCAAATCTGCCCTGCGGTCCCTGTGGCAAGCGGGGTTGGGGAAGAGGTGGGGGAGAGAATGGCCTGCACCCAATTCTGAGTAGCCCTTGTCCCTGGGCCCCAGAAAGGCACTGCTTGGGACCAGGGTCCTATCTTCCACAACCACAGCTGGTTCCCTTCTTACTGGACCCATCGGACAGGACAGAGGATGCCAACTTCCTTTCCATCTCAACTGTCTCTCTCCCTATTGTCCCTTTCCCCTTCTGCTAAAAAAAAAAAAAAAAAAGATGTCCCTATACCTGTTCATTTGTGCAATAGATACCACCTAGGGTCCTAGGGGATGTGTACTCAGTCGTACAATTTGGGCTCAGCTAGAATTAATTCATTAAATCAACAAATATTTACAAAGAACCTCCTGGGGACAGACAGAATCAGCCAGCAAGTCCTTCCCATCTCTCCACTCTGCCTTCTCTCTGCATCCTTGCCACGGTCAGTGCCTCATTTCAAATTTCTCTCATTTCTCTCTCAGGTCAGTCTTGGAACTGGTCTCCCTGCCTCCTGGCTGGCATCCGCAAACTGCCAGAGAGATCTTATTAACATGCAAAGCTGATGACATCAGGCTTCTGTTCAAAAGCCTCCAGGGGTTCCCCCTCGCTTTCAGACTAGAGTTTAAACTCCTCAGCTTTGAACTAAAGATATTTCATGATCTGACGATGCCTGTTTGTTCAGCTGCAGCATCCATCTCTCCCCAGAATGATTCATGTTGTCTCAGACCTCCGAGTCTTCCCATTCTGTTCTTTCTGCCTGGAATGCCTTTCTCCCACCTTTTTTGTCTAGACCAGGGCTGTCCAATATAACTCTCTGAGGGGATGGAAAAGTTTTATATTTGCTCAGTCTGATGTGATACATGTGATAGCTTGTAGCCACATGTGCCTATTGAGTGCATGCAACGTGGCTACTGAGAGCGAGTTAAATAGCTTTATGTGGCAGGTGGCTGCCTTATTGGGCATAGGGATCCAGACCACTGCTAATCGCTTTGAAATATTTACAGTGCTCAAGTTCTTCCCTGGGAAGCCTTCCCAGCTTCATGGCTGATGTAGATGCCCCCCTTTGTGTTCCTGCAGCATCCTTGCTCTGCCTCTATCCCGAGACTCGGGTTCATTGACCCGCGTCCTCCACTGGGCTGAATTTTTTTGAGGGCAACGGCAAACAGTTCGCCCAATAAATGGTTGGTGCCTAAACGCACTGGCGTGCTAGTAAAGGTGTAACAATCGGCTTGCTGAGGGAAAGCCCTGATTTGTTGTCACATTCGTCACTTCTGTGGTGTAAATATTCCCACATGTCAAGAGAATGAGAAGATAAGCCACAGAATGGGAGAAAATACCTGAGAAAGACGCATCTGATAAAAGACTGCTATTCAGAATATACAAAAAAACTCTTAAAACTCAACGATGAGAAATTGAACAACCGATTAAAAAATGGGCAAAAGACCTGAACGGACATCTCAATGAAGAAGATGATTGCAAGTAAGCATATGAAAAGATGCTCAAACTCATATGCCATTAAGAAAATGCAAATTAAAACAATGAGATACCACCACGCACCTCTTAGAAAATTCAAGATCCAAAACTGACAGCAGCAAATGTTGGCAAGGACGTGGAGCAACAGGAACTCTCATGCACTGCTGGTGGGACTGCAAAATGGTACAGTCATTTTGAAAGACAGTTTGGTAGTTTCTTACAAAACTAAATATAGTCTTAACATATGATCCAGCAATCATGCTCCTTAGCATTTACCCAAAGGAGCTGAAAACTTATGTTCACACAGACACCTGCACATGAATGTTTATAGCAGCTTTACTCATAATTGTCAACTCTTGGACGTAACCAAGATGTCCTTCAGTAGGTGAATGGATAAACAAACTGTGGTTCATCCAGACAATGGAATATTATTCAGTTCTAAAAAAAGAAATGAGCTATCAAGCCAGGAAAAGATGTGGAGGAACCTTAAATGGATATTACTAAGTGAAAGAAGCCAGTCTGAAAAGGCTACGTACTGTGTGATTCCAACTATATGACATTCTGGAAAAGGCAAAACTATGGAGAGAGTAAAAAAAAAATTTAAGGTTGGCCAGGGTTGGGGGGGGGGGAAAGGAGGGGTTGGCCCCATACAGAGGATTTTTAGTAAAGCGAAATGACTCCCTGTGATAACATAATGGCGGCTACGTGTTGTTACGCATTTGTCCAAACCCACAGAATGTGCAACACCAAGAATGAGCCCTGATGTAAACTACAGACTTTGGGCGAATGTGAAATGTAGGTTCATCGGTTGGAACAAACGTACCGCTCTGGTAGGGGAAGCTGACAGAGGGTCTACAGAAAATCGCTGTCGTCTGCTCAACTTTGCTGTGAACCTAAAACTGCTCTAAAAACTAAGTCTCCTTAAAAAATAATTCCCACCATGGCTGGTTCGAGCTATCAACGTGACATCACTAAACTCAGAGTGGGGAAGGGATGTGCACAATTGGCTTTCAGGAGCAGGTAGGGGCCAGCTCCAGCACCGCACTGAACAAAGTATGCTAGACCCTGTGAGAGGAGCTTTCAGGCTCTTTGGAAAAAAAAATCTATTCAGACCTACAAGAAGCTGGGCATACAGCTGCAGGTCCGATTTCAGTTCCAATCCAGGAGATGAAGGACTAAGGAGTCATATCTTGAACTTACTCAGGAAGAGGGACATTTCTTTCCTTTGGGTTCTTTGCCTTTGTCATTTAGTTAGTTAGTTAGTTAGTTAGTTAGTTAGTTAGTTAGTTAGTTAGTTAGTTAGTTTAAATGCCAGTTTATTTTTTTCTTTTTTTTTCATACTATATATACATAATTTTTTTAACATTTTATTTTTTTTGATTTCCCCCTGCCCTCTCCCCTCTCCCTTCTGGTAACCACTAGTCCATTGTCCATGTCCGTGAGTCTCTGCTTGTTTGTCCTGTTCATTCGTTGCTTTTAGGTTTATATCCCACTCCTTTGCCTTTAATACCCAGCCTTGTCTAGGCGTCTAATGAGGGCCCCACTCAGACTAATGCAAACTCACTTTGCATTAGTCTGAGTGGGGCCCTCATTAGATGCCTAGACAGTGAGTGCGGGCAAGAGTATCAGTAGGAGGCTTTTGCCTACAGGGAAGTGAAACCCTGACCGGAAGTATCCTAAACAACAAAGGGTTTATGCTATTCCGTAGAAGACATCCAGAAGGAGGGCAATAACTCATTGCTGAATTCAATGGCTCAGCAATGCCGTCTGAACGTCAGTGGTGTCTCAGTGGCTAATTGCAGTTCCAGACATCACATGCAGACTGATGATGTCCAGTGAAGAAGAGACACATTCCCTCCCAATTTTAATTAGTGAGGAAAACCTTCCTCAGGAGTCCTTCCTCAGCCATTCCTTCCGATCCCATTGGCAACGAGTAGATCGCATGCCATTCCTGAACCAACCATTTCCAAGAGAATGAGACCACTCTGATTGGCTTAGATCAATTAGGTGGACCCCACAGGAGGCAGAACCTGGGAACCCAGGCAGAGCTCTGCCCACAAGAAAGCCGCAGTGGGGATAGGGTGGCAGTGGGCAATGGCTGTCAAGACCCAATATTAGAAGATTTATAAATTTAATGACCAGATCATTGCATAAACATTTCTTGAGATAATTAAGAAACAAGATGATTGTGTGAGATGGTCGCTTTCCCCCTCTAAGGTGAAATGCATACATAGACACACACACACACACACACACACACACACACACCCTTCCATCAGCGCTCCTCTGTGGATTCCTACATACAGATTAAACCAGCTCGTCAATGGGGCAGGTTTCATGCTATTCACAGAAACCAGAACTAAACATAATGAGGCCCTGTGTCTGCTGTGGGGACAGAGGCCCCAGCTAGCTGGATCTGTGCCATAGTCCCAGCAATTCACTCATCCTGGTGTGAGACTCTCCCACGCAGGTGCTTCTAGGTATGGCTCTACCCAGGGTCATCCATGGACACATTCTGATGTAGACAATCCCATTTTGACAGGTCCGAATTCCCCAGGGTGGGCATCGCGTGGTGCCTCCCTCTCCCTGCTCTGACCTGGTTATGGGGAGTTGCTAGGTAACTGCTAGACAGCCTCTGCTTCCCACGCTGAAGGAGGCTTGGTTACCATGGCAAGTCCAGATGAGGTGGGGGGTGCAGGGAAAAGGGAGCTCTGGCCAGGGGTTCTGCAGCCTGGACTCTGTCCTCACTCTGTCTGGGCTACTGGGCCTTAAGGAAGGAAGCCTCTTTACCCACCTGGGCTTCAGTTTCCTCATCAGTAAAATGAAGGAGAAGATAGGTCTCTTTTTGCTCTAAACCACTGATGTATGCAGCCAGCATAAATTCAGTAAACACTGATAGTCAGACTCCTCTTAGGTAAGAATGACTCAAGGTGGGTGCAGAAAAGGAATGGACTGTGTTATTTGTCTTTAAAATAAAATAGAGAAACTAGCAAACCTGTGTTTCCATTAAGACAAATAAAAGTTATGGAGAGTCTCCCTTCTTTGGGCAGAAATTTAGCTTCTGAAATCCATATTCATGAGCCCCTGGGGTTCCCTAGGTCCCTTTCTGAATCTAGACTTCCTAAGAAGGTCCCCTTAAGGGTGTGTCACCTTAAGGTCCCCAGATTGCTAAAATGTGATGTCCAGTCAGACAGGGTCTGCTGGTTCCTGGGTTCTAATGGTCCTTCTGCCACTGCTGGAGCCATGTCACAGGCCCAGCCCTTCCTAGGTCACGGGGGCCAACCCTGACTCCTACAGTGCGTGGCTATGCACAAGCCTCTGGGGTCTGCTACTTAATCCTGCCTTTGTTTTGAGACCCGCCTCCACTCTCTTCCTGGTTCTGACAAGTTGAGCCCTGCTCAACCCAGATGCTGGGACTTCTGCAGTACCCAGTTCCTCCCCTCCCCTGTCTGGTCCGTGCCAACCCCTGTCCCAGAGTCCAGGTTCCTCCTGCTAAAGTTTTCTAACACGGACTGTCATCCTACCCCTCTGCCCATGAAATCTCCAAATACTATAGACTGCTGCTCCTTCTCCGACCTGTGCTACACTCCTCAACACTCCAGTGTCCTCATGCTGGAGCCCCTGATGCTGCCGGCTACGCAGCACCACCACTACTGCCTGTTGCCCAGTGTCACACGTGGCCCCTGTGACCCCAGAAGAGAGCCTGAATACCATCCCACCCCAAGTAGCTGGTCTGTCTTTCCCTCGCCTCTTTGGACCCTGCCACCATGGTCCAGTTCCAAGTCTTTGCCACTCCAGGTCCTTCCTACCGCCATATACACATGGCGAAGAGGGTTGTGTCCGAGTGTGACTCATGATGGAATCATCAGAAAACATTCTCCACCCCAATTCAACAGTCAAGTTTCCCCCTGATCGGGGGGCCAAAGGAGGAATTTATGCCTTGTACATAGGAAATGAGAAGCTCTGGGGTGTCAGGGCGAGCAGTCTCTCATTTGCTAGCTGTGATCTGGGACACTCAAGAACCTCCCAGCCCTTAGAGGAGCCCTGTCTTTGAGCTGTGCACCCCAGTGGAGAAGGCACAAGCTTTGAGTCAGACAGACCAGTCTAGATTCTGCCACTGCTCTGTGATCCTGGACACGTTACACTTGTCCTCTCTGAGTACCCTAGAGAACCAGAGACAACGGCACTAATTGTCATGAGAAGTAAACAAAATGACAGGAACTGCTTGGAAAGGGCCCAGCAGATGGTGGGCAGCCCCACAACATCTTCCAGATGAAACAGCCTTCTTCACTTGACCCCACCCCTCCCCAGGGACATGTTGCGGCAAATGTCTCCTCTCCTTTGAAACTTGCTTGTCCTATATTCAGCCCCACTCAGGGTGAGTCTCTCTGCACCTATCAGAGTGATAACTTGCTGATATAGTAAATCGACTTTGGGAGAGGTCCTCTCCCTGGGCCTCAGCCACCCTCTTCCAGGTGACGGCTGCCCTGTAGTGGTGGCCAGCAAGGAACAGTGCTAAGGGTGTTGGCCAAATAAAGGAATGATTTCCCTTTTTAAAATTTATTTTTCAATTACAATTGACATATAATATTATATTAGTTTCAGGTGTATAACATAATGATTAGACATTTATATACCTTATGAAGTAATCGCCCCGATAAGTCTAATACTCATCTGACATCATACATAGTTATTGCAATATTTTTGACTATATTCTCTATGCTGTACTTGACATATCTGTGATGATTTTTATAACTGGCAATTTGTACTTCTTAATCCCTTTCGCCTTTTTCACCCATTTCCCCAACCGCTCCCATCTGGCAACCGTAAGTTGCAGCATTATTTACAGTAGCCAAGATATGGAAGCAACCTAGGTGTGCTTTGATAGAGGAATGAATACAGAAGCTGTAGTACATATATACAATGGAATATTACCCAGCCTTGAAAATGAATGAAACCTTGCCATTTACAACAACATAGGTGGACCTAGAGGATATTATGCTAAGCGCAATAAGTCAGAGAAAGACAAATACTGTATGATTTCATTTCTACGTGGAATCTAAAAATAAACTGAACAAACAAAACAGAAACAATCTCATAGATACAGAGAACAAAGGAGTGGTTCTTGAAGGGAAAATGGCAGGCCAGGCAGAGGTGTCAGCAGCATCTGGAGCCACCATTCCTTCCTCTGGCCAGTCTGCTGCCTCCAGGCTCTGTGCACTTTACACAGCACCCCAACGGGCACTTCCTTTACTAGAAAACCTTTCCCTGCCATCCTTGGCTGGGAGCTCAAGCCTCCTCCTGCAGGTGGGGTCTGAGGTGGAGGCAGGACCCCTGGGCTACTCTCTGCTCTGAACTTTGTCCTGCATTGTCCCTCATAGATGACTATGCTCATCCGGGGCCCTCCACCTGGAATGCCCCTCCCTTTCTATTGACCTCTGTCCACATCCTAGCCAGTATGCAAGGCAAGGGAAAATGTCACCTCCTTCACAAAGTCTTCCTTGGTTCCACTCTCAGCCTAGAACTGTTCCTCTGCTAAACCGTCTTCTGACATGCACTCTTCTGGCCTTGCCCTAGAGGGGGGTGTGTGCTCATGGCCTGTGCCCTGTAACATTTAGGTTCTGGTCCCCAAAGACAGGGATGAGCAGGCACCAAGTAAATAAATAATTCCAGCTCAAGTCCCTTGGTTGGGGTCAGAGCTGTTTTAAAATGTGTCTAAAAATGTTTTAGACACACCCCATTTCCCGGCACTGCCAGCAACTGGGTGGGGAAGGTGCTTCGTCAGCAGCTTCTGCCATATGGGGGTGAAGGTTGCTCATCGCTCCAGGGACTCCCAGGTTCTGTGCTGCTTCCCCAAGGAACAGAACACTGATGTTTAAGGGACAGACAAAGGAGACTGAGAAGGAGTGACAGGCGGGTGCAGAAAAACTGGGGAATCAGGGTGTATGGGCAGCGGGGGTGGTTACAAAGTGGGTGGGGAAAAGAGTCTCTATGTTTCCAGAGTTGCAGATATAACAAAGTTCCCGAGTCTGGAAGGTCTGGGAGGGTGGGAACTTGCCTAGTACATAATAGGTGCTCAGTAAATCCCTCATGAATGACAAGAGGAAAGCCTTAGGTGAGTCATGCCCTACTGGGGAGAGGCCTCAGTATTTCCCTTCCTCCAGGCCCAAAGAGCAGGTCACAAGTGAAAGGTGTTCCAATTAGTCCAGTCCTTGGACTTCACCCCTCCTTGCCCACGGTGCCCGCCATAACCGCCCTCTCTCATTCTCAAATCTTGTTCGGGAGGATTTGAGGGCAGCAGGCACGAATTTTACGGAGGCGTGAAAGAGCCCCCAAAGTTTTATAACAGCACTCATGACGCAAATTGCTACAGAGGAAAAAAGTCGGCCCAGGTAAACTTACCTAAGCACGTATCATGAGGCGGACTATTCTGGGACTCGGATTACATGGCAGGGCCTAGGAAAACAGACGTGCGCAGGGATGAACGCAGCTACGGTTACTGTTAACTACAAGCTGTCACATCTTTACTGCACAGAGGAAGGTGAATGAGAGCCAGATCCCCAGGCGGAAGGGGGACGTGATTGCCAAGGACGGAGGAAGGAGCTGGAGGAGGCACGATTTCTCAGGAAGGCACAGTCACCATGGGCAAGGTGGCCTCTGAAGCTGGAAATGCAACTATGACTGGCCCCACTAGCTCAGGGAAACTCCAGACCCAAGACAGTAGAGACCAATAAAGAGCCAGAGGCTTTTACTAAGGTGTCATCATCAATGCAGGGAGTGTCCCTAGGCACAATAGGGCAGATGCCTAAAAGGAATCCAATTCTCGGCTGATAAGGCTTTTTAAGGATCAGGGTGGGGTGGAAGGCCTGGGAACCAGGCTGCGTGGACGTGTCCCAGCATTTCCACTTGCCAGCTGATAACCTTGAACATACCATCTCACCTCCCTATGCCTCAGTTTATTCATCTGTAACACCGGACAGTAATCCCTTTCACAGTCTGCTTTACCAAGATTGGGGCAGGTCAAATTAGATAATGGTACATTAAAATACCTCCATAGCCTCAAACTTCTCTGTGAAGGCCATTGTGTCACTTATCACCCTATCTTGTAAAGACAGGGTATCTGACTCCCAGCTAAACTAAGGGAGCCACCAAGGCAGCTGGCTATCATGTCTGATTCCTCTTTTTTATTCTCAGCTGTAAGTGTGTTATCTAGTACACATTAACCACTAAAAATGTTGGTTGAATAAATAAGTCATTGGTATGTAAAGGGGAATATTACCAAAAGACCATAGTATGTTTCATATTGGTTAGATCTAGGAAAGGTCTTGTCCAATGTGAATTGTTACTAAAGTATTCTATTCCAATTCTCACCTTCTGTCCAACCCCAAATCGTGCTACATAACATTTGTGCTCCTTGAGGGCAAAAACCATGTCTTAATCGGTCCACGTCAATGTGAGCTCCACGTGGGCAAGGACTTGGTTTTGATCAGAGCTGAACCTCCAGCACCTAGAATGTGCCCTTGTGCTTAGTAAGGCTCCGTAAGGATTCGGTAAATGAATGGTTTCTAACCCATAGCACAACGCTAAGCATTCAGCAAATGTTTGTTGAATGAATAAATTACTACTGTCTCTCACTAATGTCCCTTTCTAGCATTCTCAACTGAGGCCATGGAGCAAGGTGAGCAAGTAGGCAGGCTCTGGAGTCAGATGGTCTGGGTTTGAATTCTGGGTCTTCTACTAACTAGCTGGGTGACCTACAGTGAGATACTTAACCTCTCTGTGCTCCAGGTTTCTCACCTGGAGATAATAATTTTTCTAATAAGACTACATGAATTCATTTGAAGGATACATAAAATATTTAGCACAGTGCCTGACACATAGTAATTGCTATTTTTTATGACCTTATCAGTCTTTTAATAACCTTCAGTGGCTCCCCTCTAGCTACAGAATAAAATCTAAAGCCAAGGTCCCCACGATTTGGCCCCAATGTCCCTCTCTTTCCAGTCTCATCTTCCCTCCCTTTCCTGGCTGCCAGACACTCTGTTACGTGATGTATATCCATTAACTTGTTTCCTTTCTCACACAGCCCTATGTGAGGGACTAATTGATATTTCATTGGTGACGAGAAGTAACTTTCAGAAAAGAGGAAGTAACTGTCCCAGGGACACACAGCTTATCTCAGGAAAGTGGGACTCCATTCCAGGACTCTCTGACATGACAATTCACACTCCTATTTACTGGCCTCTGAAGTCCTTGCTATGCAAAGTGCAGTCTATAAACCAGCACTAGCAGCACTGCCTGGGAGCTTGCTAGAAATGCAGAATCTTGGGCCTCACCTCAGACATACTGAATCAAGAATCTGCATTTTAACAAGATTCCCTCCAGGCGATTACAAAGCACTGCTGTAAACCACTTTCTACCGGTCAGCTATAAATGCTAATTAAAGCAAATACATGAGCTCGTTTAATCCCTACAATAATCTGGGAGGTCACAGAAGGTCAGAATTATCCCTTTTTACAGATGTGGACACTAAGGGTCTGAGGGTTAAATACAGTCATGTGCCACTTGACGATGGGGATACATTCGGAGAAATGTGTCTTTAGGCGATTTCGTTGTTGCGTGGACATTATTGAGTGCACTTGACATACACCCGGACGGGACAGCCTACTACACACCTAGGCTGTATGAGACAGCCTGTTACTCCTAGGCTACAAGCCTGTACAGCCTGTGACTGTACAAAAGAACATGAAGTTAAATCAAACACAAGAGAAAATGATGCAATCAAGAGACACAGTAAACACAAGATATATGAGGCTGCTGTCGGTATAATCCAGCGTACTGTTTTACAGCAAACATTTTTTTATAAATAGAAAGAGTACACTCTAAAATAACGATAAAAATTATAGTATAGTAAATATGTATTATAAACCAGTAAATAGTCATTTATTTTCATTATCAATATTATGCACTTTACATAATTGTATGTGCTATACTTTTACACAACTGGCAGCACAGTGGGTTTGGTTACATCGTAAGGCACTGCACTACGAACTGACAATGGCTGCGACACTAGGTTATAGGAATTTTCTGCTCCATTATAATCTTACGGGACTACTGGCATCCATCGTTGACCAAAACATCGTTATGTGGCATATGACTGTATCTTAAATTGAACCAGCGTGTGCCCAATGCCAGTATGAAGCTCTGACATACTTAATCTTAACTCCCTTTGCCCGGAATATCTTCGCTCCCTCTTCTCCTCTAATTCTTCTCATCCTTTTAAGCTCTACTCAAAATCCCTTCCTGCTGGGTGAAGCTCTTCTTACCCACATCCCATTGGGCAGGTTAATTACATCTTCCACATCCCCACAACTCTCTGCTGTTGGCCCTAAGTCATTCTCTTTTTTTAAATTTATTTTTAAATTACAGTTGACATACAATATTATATTAATTTCAGGTGTATGACATAGTGATTAGATATTCAGATACCTTACAAAGCGATCACCCCGATATGTGAAGTACGCATCTGACGCCACTCTTAGTTATTACAATATTATTGACTATATTCTCTATGCTGTACTTTATATCCCAATGTCATTCTTTTTTAAAGAAATCTGTACCGAGCACATACTGTGTACCAGGCACATAGTAGGCCTTGAGTAAATGCTTGCTCCCCAGGGCACAGAATCTGGCCTCTAGTAGGGCCTCCAGTCACTAAGAAACATATTAAATATTGTCTGTTCTAAAGATGAAATCTGTCTATATTTAAGAGTAGAGTATTACCGGGAGGCAGTCTGATGCCTGAGAGTAGCATAAGACACAGAGGAGGCGATGGGGGCCTTGCTGCTCACCCTGATCTTTGGGCTGACACAGGATGCCAGAACTACTGTCAGAAAATTTTCAGATATTCGCAAGTGTAACCCTCATTTTTCAGACCATCAAAGGAAGGTCCAGAAATAATAGGCCACCTCTTCAAATTCCCCAGGGTTGAAATCAGGTCCCCACTTCTGTCATTTCACAAGAGAAATAGAAAGGGCAAAGGTGGCTGTGATGTAGGGCGAAGATCTCTGAGACATAGAGAACCCCCGAGGGCCGTGTCTTTTTACACGGAGACCTGGGCAAACCACATGTTTCTAGGCCTCAATTTCCTCCATTGTAAAATGAGGGGGTTGGACTAGTTTCTAAAGCTCTTTCCAGCTTGAAGATGCTTTGCTGTAAAATGAGAGAAATGTGAACCTTCCGTTGCTATGATCTGAAAATATTTTGAATGTGGAGAATCAAATTGTACAGCAGTGCTTGAACAAAATAATATGTTAATGACTAAGAAGATTCTATTTAATCCAATGGGAAACAGCAGAGCTGCTGCTGATGGGGTGGGGGTGGGGAGGGGCGGGAGGAGATAGGCTGCCAGAGGCCTGATTACTATATTAGTGATTCAAAATATATATTTGAGCTCAAGGAAGGAAAGCCACACATGTGGAGACACACACACACATAAACATACACACACACCATTTAGAATTAAAATTGGTGGCGGGGGGCGGGGGGGGACTCCATGCTGCTGCTTATATCTTTGCTGTATTTGGATGGCTTTTTTTTTTTTTTGAAAGAAATTTTTTTATCATGGTGCAGGTTTGGATTGACAGCCTCTGGAGGCCTCTGACCTCAGAACCGGGACATGAGGGCAGGACCTGGGGGTTTTATTCACATGTCGCTTTTGCACACCAACTGCCTCTCCGCAGGCCCTCCTCAGGCCTCACGATCCGGTCTAGCAGCAAGGCCCCAACCCCTCAAAAGGAAGAGGTCGTACCCGCCCCCCCAGAGACGCCCTGGCCAGAGCACGTGCCTGGGGTCCTACCTGCGGGGGAAAATGAACGCGAACCTGCGGCGTGTGTGGCCCCGCCAGAGGCTGGAAGGGGCCGCTCCCCACGCTCCCGCCACCTTAGGGTCGGGGCTAGAGGAGGAAGCGCGCCCGAGGCCGCACGTGGGTCTAACGACGGCCGCGCTCCACGTTCCTGCGCGCTCCGGAGCCCCGGACCCGGGCTGGGCGCCACAGGCCTAAGCCCCGCCGGGTCCCCCCGGAATCCCGAGGTCGGCCGCGCCGCTCTCCACCGCGGAGGCGGAGGGCGCGGTCGCCCCTCCCCACCGACGGCAGCTCCCGCGCTCGGGCCGCGCGGATTGGCCGACCCCGCGGCCAGGTGAGGCGCCCCGCCCCTCGGCGGCTCCAGGTGCGGCGGTGGAACCCGGGCTGCGGCTGGGGCCGGGGCGGGCGGCCGGGGCGCCATGGCCGAGTCCCAGCTGAGCTGCCTGGACGAGGCGCACGTGAACGAGCGGGTGAGCGAGGCGCAGGCCGCCTTCTACTACTGCGAGCGGCGGCGGATCGCCCTGGAGGCGCTGCTGGGCGGCGGCGAGCAGGCCTACCGCGAGGGGGTCAAGAAGGAGCGGCTGCGGGATTTCCTGTCCAGCCAGGAGCGCCAGGCCCTCCGCACCGCCTGGAGCCCCTACGAGGACCCCGCCCCCTCCCGGGGCAAGAGCAAGGCCAAGGCCAAGGCCCCGCCGAAGGCCCCGGCTGAGCCCAATGGGTCCCTCGCCTACTGGCCCGACCGCTCCGACACCGAGGTGCCCCCGCTGGACCTGGGCTGGACCGACACGGGCTTTTTCCGCGGCGTGAGCCGTGTCACCCTCTTCACCCACCCCCCCAAGGAGGAGAAGGCGCCCCACCTCAAGCAAGTGGTCAGGCAGATGATCCAACAGGCCCAGAAGGTAGGCTCTGCCCCCGCCCATTCATGGGTGGGACCCCCACACCCAGCCTGTTGGACCAGGCGCCACTTCAGGGCAAGACCGCCCTGACCACTCTCTGGAAAATGGTCCAGGAAACCTCCGTCACGTCGTGGGGCTGTGGCGAGGCCTCTAGAGAGGATGGATGTGAACATGTTTGGCAAATGACAAAGTGCTGGACAGTTATTACTGCAGTGTCCGGAGGCACTGGCTTCCTCTGCCATGTGCTTCTAGGTCCCTGTGGAGTAAAATGGGCCCCTCAGAGGTCATGATAATAACCTGTGTGCTGCCCAGGGATTTACAAAACATATCCCTGGCCATTTTCTTATTTGAGATTCAAAACAACCCCAGGAAGTGGGTGGTGCGACCTCCCCGCCCCCACCCTAGCCATCTGTTCTTAGACTGCTGCAGTGAAGGCTGGCCTGGCCCCTCACATTCACACTCCCTACTGGGCCCAGCTCTAAAGCTCAAGCAGCCTGAAATAAATGAGGAATGTACTGTGAGCACCTACTGTGTGCCTGATTCTGTGCTGGGCACTTGGACAAGGCAGGTGGGTGGACTCGGCAGCTCAGGAAAGGCTCCCACTTATCTCATCTCATCTGCTCTGCTTGGGGCCTGAAAGGCGGAAATGCTTCTAGGTTGGCTGATTCGAATAAGGGTAGAGCAGAGGGAAGATTTTAATCTTTACTCTGTGCCCTTGGGTAGGGTTACCTGGGTAGGGCTTCCAGGTAAAATAATAGGATGCTCCATTAAATTTGAATTTCAGATAAATAACAAATAATTTTTTTAGTATTAGTGTGCCTCAACTATTGCATGGGGCATGCCAATACTAAAAAGTTCATCATTGGTTACCTGAAATTCAAAGTTTGTGGGGCATCCTGTTTTTATTTACTAAACCTGGCTCCCCTACACTGAGATTTGTTAAGAAACACCAGCAGCCTTTAGTATCTAGTTCAAAATACACAACAGGAGTGGCTTGGGTTCACTGTTCTAATTCAACTCAATGAATGTAGTTGGAGTTCTGTTACCCCTGGAGGCTGACTGGCTAGAGAGGGAAGATTAACCCAGAAAGACCAAGGGTGGGGCTCCTCTTACAGGAAGGAGTGGTGATGCAGGTAGCTGGCCAAGTTGGCCACCCGAGGAAGGGTTAACATGCACTGTACAGATGCCCCCCTTCTCTGAGTAATTCCTCATTGTCTGCCTGAGTTTTCTTTGCCTTTTTGTTTTGCAGAATGCAATATACAAGTTTGAACTGAGGAGAAAGGATGTGGGTGATAATATTATGTAGCAGGCTGCAGCTGGGATCAGGAGCCAAGGCTTGTAATACTAACAAACCCTGATTTATTAGCACTTAATATGTGCTAATGATTTGCTTGCATTTTCTCTTTTGCTTTTCACAACAACTGGGTGAGATGAGTATTTTTCTGATTTTTGGATTCAAACAGTTACTTGCTGAAGATCGCTTAGCTGATAAGTGTCTGAGCCCGGATCCAAAAGCCACAGTCCTTGCTCTTAACCACTGTGCTTCCCTGCCCCACTGTCTGATGATGGTGCGGCAGGATTAAACCAAGGAGCTTGAATAGAGTTAGCCTGGTCACAACCTGGGGTACGGGTTGTGTACCCCATTACAAGAAAAGAGAGACATGGCCCCTGCCTACTGGGGCTTCTAGTTTCATGTGGGACATCAAGAGTCTCTAGTGCATAGTAAAGTGTTCTTAAGTCTTTAAATATATAACAACAGAAATTTTAACAATTGTGAACTGATCCAATATTCTAATTATCAGAGTCTAATATGTACATATTTAACCAATAGTTATTTCCTGAGTGCCTACTGTGTACCAAGTACTAGCCATAGGAAGATATAATCTGTGGCCGTTGCCTCCAAGAGTTAACTAAAATGTTGGGGTTATGCTGTGAAAAAAAGAGTTTTTGAGACAGGATGTGCCTAATCTGGGAGGGCTTCCTGAAGGAGGTGAATTATAGAGTTGAAAGAGGAGAGAGAAGGAAACTGGAATTGGCAGTTTCTCCATAAGAGTCTCCAAAGTAGGAGTGAGGAATTTTCATTTCAAAGCAGCAAACAGCTTTGATTGGCCAGAGGGAAGAGCTACACTGGTGGGAGCTTTGAACTGCGTGGGGCCTGGTGTTGGGTTCTACCACTGGGTCCAAGGCAGATGCCCACCCCCCTGGAAAAAGCAGCTTCTGATCCCGTCTGTGCCCACTCAACTCCCAGGCCTTCCAGGCCCCTACCCTTCATTACTGCTGCTCACATCTGTACAGCGCCTTCTTCTCAAAGACCCTGTGAAGCAGGTAGGGCAGAGAGGTCGACCCTGTTTCACAAGTGAGGAAACTGAGGCACAGAGAAGGAAAGGGGCTTGCCCAGAGGTCACGTGGCTGGTTATAGAAAGACTCAGATCCCTAACTTCTGTCCTGAAGGTGCATCTCTGAGGACTGCCTACCCCCGGCCCCACCCCAGCTTGTCCAAGTGGCAAGCAACCCTCCATGGCCATTACTAGGTCTTTCCTCCTTCCTGTTCACCACGAGGGAGGGAGTTTCCAGTGAGAGTCTGGCTGCTGTGAGGCCGGGTGGGGCAGACCGTGAGGTGGTTTGCGTGCAGAGACATAGCGATTGGGGGAGGAGAGGCAGAAGCACATACATGTCCAACTGTGTGCCAGAGTGTCACATTTTATCTCATTTAGTCCTCAGACTAGCTTTGTGAGATGCTGTTGATTTTATTCCTGAGTGATAACAGGAATATCTGCTGGGAGTGGTGGGGTGTAGCTATGATTTAGCCCTAGCCACAGACCAGTGAGGCTTTGGAAGTGGGGCCTCGGGTGTGGAGAAATGCATCTATCTAGGAGACACTTTGAAAATATGATTGTGGATTGGGGGGAAGGGGCAGAGAGTGGTGGCCAGTGAGGACACAGCCCAGCAGGTGTGGAGGTAGGACCACGTAGAATGGGCGGAGACCTTTGAAGGAGTCAGTCTTAAGTTTTCTGCTCTCTGGGCCTCTGCTAATGTCACGGTCACGGTCACACTGGTTCAAACATTCGGCCATGTTTACTTGTAGGGTGGGGTTTTTTTATGCTGTTTTTTTTTCCTCCTTGTGTGATCTGCTTATTTTAGTGTCACTGAATGATATACTTTGTCTGCTTACACTATAGGCAGGAAAGGTGCCTTCAGGGACTCAGAAATGAGTCCCGGGCCTGTCCCACACTGACATCGAAGACCAGACCTGGGAGGTTGCTGCTGCTTGGGCTGCTAAGGTCGTTGTAACTGCCAGTGGGTGGCCTTACAGCAGGACCACACGCAGACTGAGAAACTTGGTTCTTATTTACCAAGGCAGAGCGAGAGGCTCAAACAACGGTAACTTGGACGGGCTAGTGGCTTGGAAGGGTAGTACACTTATTTGGTCACTGGACAAACATTTCAAGGTCTGCACTAAGTACTAAGCACTTTAGTAGAAAACAGACATATAAAACGCCTCTACTCTTAAATAGCCTAATAGTCTCCTAAACCATCATTATAATACTGTATAATGAGTGCTTGGCTGGAGGGTGTGGCAGGAGGGCCACTAACCCAGCCCCTAAAC
>NW_011888926.1:2881906-2885972 GCF_000151845.1 Pteropus vampyrus | reverse complement strand
CTGGTCCCAATTCTTGACTTGCTCCTAACTCTTCCTTCCCTCTCTCCCTTCCCGTCCCCTCCTCTTCCAACTCACAGGGTTAGCTGACTTTTTCTAGAGTTTCAGAGCTGCCTTTCAAAAGCCCGATGTAAGTGAGCAGCCAATGGCCTGCAGGTCCTGCACCCTGTCCCCTCTGCCTGACCCTTCTTCCCTCTATGAGTGACCATTCCATACAGGCTTTGTTTCGGAGGCACTAGGCAGCTGCAAGGTGTTTGTCCCACGGAGGTTGGTGAGAACGAGGCAGCTGCAGCTCTGGGGACTGAGCACCACGGAGCTCTTGCAGGGTCTTGCCCCGGCCTGTCCCGGCATCCTTGCCAAGCCCGGGTGCTCTGGTGATTGGATTCCGAGTCTCTCTTCTTTGTGCTCAGTCACATTTCAGGAGTCAGGATTTCTGAGCAACAGGGACCCAGCTTTCACATCAAGGACAGAGGATGTACTCTGAACTTGAAAAGTCTTGGTTTCTGTCCTGATCTAGGCGCTTAACTCTAGCGGTGTTCTTTTGGGTACATCAATCTCTGAGGCTCTTGACTTGCAAAATGGGAGGATGATGCCTAGATTCCTGGATGGTTTTGAAAAACAGAGGAGAAACCACGTGTGAAAAACAAGGAGAAAGTAGCGTACAAATGTCAGTTGTCTTGGAAAGTAATTACCGCCTTCTCCATTTTTTCTGGGAGTGGGGGAGGGAAATGCTGCTGAATCTTCTCCCAGAAAGTGGGGCTGCCCGGGCCAGGAGATTAGATTGTTGGGGCGGGTGTGTTTCCTGTTTCCTCTGAGTGAGAGGAACAACTGCCCACTGCCCTCCCCCGCTCTCCCCTCTCCCTACATTTATCTGTTGGCCTTGATTTGGTAGTGGCAGCTTGTCAGGGCAGCTGTCTGTCTGCAGCCTCCGCTGCCTGTGGGGCTGTGGTATCTGACTCCTTAACCAAGGATCTCCTCTGGGATCTGCCATGGGCAGAGACAAGACAGGAAGGCACAGAGGAGCCCCAGCTCCCAAATTGCTCATGCCCAAGGGTGTTCTGCTTGTACAGTCATCCAGAAGGGCCTGACTGGCAGCACAGGCCCAGTCCAGAGCCCGAGGGCAGTCTGGAAAGACTCCCCATAATTCAAGCTCTCAGGGGAGGGTGACAAGGTAGGGAAGGTAATGGGGCACGGAGGGACAGGCCATTTCTCTGTCTGGAGGGGAGGACAAGCTAGGCTTGGTTCCTCTGAAATCTGACACTTTGGGTCCCTGAAACTCTGAGGATGGGTGTTTTCCCAGGAAGTTCAAAAGTAGAAAATGGGGCCTCAGTAAGCTGGTGCCTGCTTTATGACCTTCTGTCGGTGTCATGAGCAGCATAGCCAGGTCTGCTGGGCAGCGGTCTCAGGAGGACAGGCGACCGCCAGGGGGAGGGGTACACAACTGGGAACTAGAGCCTGGGTGTCCTCGTCTTTGTTCTGGCTGTTGCTTTTCTCGCCTACTAGGTGAACTTGGGCAAATCATTTGACTTTGGTGGGCCTCCATCTCTGCATCTGCATGGGATTATTCTTGCCTTGTTTACAAGACTGCTCTGAGACTCTAGTGTAAGACTGTGAGATAGCACTTTTTTAAAAGATGCAGATAAAAGGAATTTCTATTAAGAGGGACTAACATTATTGAAAGGTAAGTGCTACACATTATTTCTTTTAATTAATCCAATCCACAGCACATTACAAGGCAAGTGGTATTTTCCCAGAGGCTGAGGTAGGCATAAGGTCATAGAACTCATAAGAGGCCAGCTGAGGTTCCATGCAGGTCTGAGATCAAGGCTGTTTCCTGCTACTACAAATGAAGGTTACCTTTGGGGATTTCCCCTTGGGGCCAACTCTTTCCTCTAAAACTTCCAGAAACAAAATATATTTGTTGCTAGCCAGGCCCTGAGAAGCTCACAGACTAGTTCTAGAGACTAGTATAGGACTGCTACTCTGAGTAGGGGAGAGGATTCTTTCTGCCTGGGGGCACTGGGGGTGGTGTCACTGGGAAGCTGAGTGTAGGTGGCTTTCGGGGACCTATATTGTCCTCTTAAAGGCCACTTTCTGGCCCATGGGTCAAGCCCCTTCACTGACAAGCTGAAACCTTGATAGATTCTCAGCCAGCAACCCCCCAGCCCTCCATGCCGCCACCCCCAGCAACCCCCCAGCCCTCCATGCTGCCACCCCCAGCAACCCCCCAGCCCTCCATGCTGCCACCCCCAGCATGCCACCTCACTTGCTTCGTGGATCCGCCTTTCCTAGAGTTTACAAGGCAGAGCCTGTTCTGGGGCAAGCATCCAACGGGGGTGAGGGGAGCAGGGCGGAAAGCAAACAAGCCCGAAGTGAGGCCTGCCTGCCTGGCTGCCTGCCTGCCTGCCTGCCTGCCTGCCTCTGCTCCTGGTGCTCTCCTGAGCCCCGCCCCCCGCCCCCCCAGGCTGAGTCACTCCAGGGATCCCCACTCCTCCCCTTCCTTCCCCCTCAACACCTCACCACCCCAGGCACCATGCACAGTCAACCTCAGCTGCCTTCTCTAGTTTTCTTTCTCCTCTGAAATCTGTAGAGTCTGCGAACTTGCTAATGGTCCTAGAACCGTAGCCCTGGAAAAGAATGTTTCTAATCATTAGGTTCTGGCCCGAGGTTCCAGTAGCCTGTGAGCTCATCCTGGTACAGCGTGCCCAGTGGTCATCACTCTTTGGGCCCCTGGCAGTACTGGCTGAGCACCGGGAGGCTCTGCATAAATGTCCCTTTTGGTCTGTGTTCTAGCAGGGAGTCGGCAGATGGTTGGGGTTGGGGCGAGGACCAGGACTCTATGTTTCGGTGGGTCTTGGTCTCTGAGGACAGACTGTGAGTGCCCTTAACCCCCACTCCCAAGAGGGTTCTTGGATCGCCTGGAGATTCCCCACATTTGCTGGTTCACTCGACGTGATTTGTTGAGGACCTACTATGTGCTGGGTTCCAGAAATATTCAGTTGAATAAAAAGTAGACCCTGCCTTTTAATCTAATGAGGGAGGTAAAAAGGAAATAAATGGAGGCACATTGATAGCTGTTATTTACTGAGCACTTACATGCCAGACATGTGCCAGCCCTCTTAAGAATATATTATTTTATTAAATTTTCACAACATTCCAGCAACTTTCCATCTTACAGGTGAGGAAATTGAGGGTCAGACAGGCTGGGAAGGCTGGTAAATAGTGGAGCTGGATGGGAGCTGAGCCGAGTCTGATTCCCACCAAGCTCCCGGGGAGCCGAGGCGCCCAGGAATTGACAGCTGAAGCAGCCAGTTTGGACGAGGAGGGCGGGCAGAGGGCCGGCGTGTGCAAGGCAGGCCTGGGTGCTCATGGATTCACACTATTCCCTTCACCCCAATGCCCTCCTGACCACTTTGCCCAACCGCACCCCTCCCTGCAGGCTCCACTTGCCTCTCTTGGGAAGCCTTCACGGGTAGCATCACCTGGCTGTGGCCACGAAATTGCCCCTGCTGCTCCTCAGAACCTCCTGGGCAAACTGCCAACTGCAGCTGTCTTGCCCTAATAGATCAATCAAGAAATACCCCGACAGGTACTTTCTGAGTCCTTCCTTGCTCTGCCCACGTATTATATGGTGCTCAGAGCCCCAGGCCAGCAGCTGATCCCAAGAATCATTTATGTATCTTCATCGGATTTTTTTTAGCAGCTGATTTATCTTCTTAATTATGTTTAGCTTTAAGCTAATGTTAAAATGAGCTTGCATTAGATAATTTTCACTAATTAACACTAACTTAGTGCAGGGGAAGTTGTCCCAGAAGCACGCTGTGGGGCAGGGAAAAGCCGGCCGAGGTTCTTAAGAAGGATTGCCAGGCTCACTCCCTGGTGGATCACATACGGTTCTTCACAGCTGGATTAGTTGACCTTGCTCACGTGGGTACCGTCTGTTCTCTTTCTCTGGAGAGCCAGCCTGGGTCTCCTTTGTATGCCTCCTTCATCGACTTAGTTTGGGGCATGGGTGTCAAGAGCGATGACCTCATGGGGTCAGATCAACAGAGAATGAGCCCCAGTGGTA
>NW_011888926.1:2878297-2881856 GCF_000151845.1 Pteropus vampyrus | reverse complement strand
ATAGATCAATCAAGAAATACCCCGACAGGTACTTTCTGAGTCCTTCCTTGCTCTGCCCACGTATTATATGGTGCTCAGAGCCCCAGGCCAGCAGCTGATCCCAAGAATCATTTATGTATCTTCATCGGATTTTTTTTAGCAGCTGATTTATCTTCTTAATTATGTTTAGCTTTAAGCTAATGTTAAAATGAGCTTGCATTAGATAATTTTCACTAATTAACACTAACTTAGTGCAGGGGAAGTTGTCCCAGAAGCACGCTGTGGGGCAGGGAAAAGCCGGCCGAGGTTCTTAAGAAGGATTGCCAGGCTCACTCCCTGGTGGATCACATACGGTTCTTCACAGCTGGATTAGTTGACCTTGCTCACGTGGGTACCGTCTGTTCTCTTTCTCTGGAGAGCCAGCCTGGGTCTCCTTTGTATGCCTCCTTCATCGACTTAGTTTGGGGCATGGGTGTCAAGAGCGATGACCTCATGGGGTCAGATCAACAGAGAATGAGCCCCAGTGGTACACAGCAGGGAGACATGACCCACAGGGTCGGCAGCAGAGCCCTGCACAGAGGCCAGGGGTCTGAGAGAGGAAGCAGCCTGGCTGGGCGGAATTGGGCTCCAGTGGCTGCCAGTGCAGCAAGGGAGCCTGGTGTTTAATGATGTCTAATTAGTGAGCCTGAAACAATCTAACATGGCTACAGACAGCTGGGGTGCCTCAGCTGACAAAGCACAGATGCCCTTCTCAGGGAGTGGGGGCAGCCTGGCCTCCAAGCAGAGGACAGGACCCCGTTGGTCTTGATTCTGCCCTGTTGATGGGCCAGGGCCCTGGTCCAAGCCGCTTCCTCAGCTCCCGGAGGGAAGCCCCCACCACAGAGGGATTCTGTTTAGTGCAGTTACTGCCAGTCAGGCTCTGTGCAGGCAGGAATGACAGGTCTCTGTCCTCTACACACACACACCCTCCATCAAGTGCTCAGACACAGGCCTAAATGGACCTGCATCCTGGGAGGGGCACACACTGCCCTGGGGGCTGGGGACAGAGAATGGTCCTGAGACAGCCTCAGAGAAGAGTGAAAGGGGGTCCTCAACTGGGAAAGGGCATTCCCATGGCTGCAGGGATGGGGCCCTGACAACTTGAGTTAAGTCACCAGGGCTGAGGCTGCAGGTGCATTGGAGAACGAGATCTAAGAGTGTTTATTGTCGGGAAAGCCTGGGTTGGAAACACAGGGAGGGTCTTCGGCCAGGCAGAGGGCTTGATTCTATCTCAGTCGGGGACCAGAGTGTTCGAGTAGGGGAACGGCATCTTTAGGGTTGTTATTGGATCCACCCGCTGAGAGGAAGCATGATCAGGACTGTGTAACTCCATCAAGCTGCCGCTGAAGGCCAGACACTGCCAAGGAGGAAGGGCAGAGCTCGGCCACGGGGCGGGCACCAGAGCAGGTTCCCTCTAGGTGTTACTGCATCCCTTTGCATCCTCACCAGAACCAGGAAGCAGCCTCACTCTTCACGTGAACTTCACAGGGGTTAAGTAACGCCCACGGTCTCACCACCAGCATGGGACCCCCGACCTCAAAGTCTCAGCTTTCCCCACTGCAATAGGTTCTCGGACTAGTAGGGGGATTCACCCCCTACTAGTGCAGAGATTGATGTTGCTTTTCTTGGGGCCTGTTGCAGCCTTATTCATGAAAGCAAGCCTTTGGGGTGTACCCAGGGCACTGAGGGCCCCTCCCCCAGCCCCAGAGTGGAATCGTTCCCGTCCTCCAGCAGCACCCGTCCCTGCCACCTAGGTTCCTGGAGGCCACATCCGGGCACTTCCTATTCTGGCAGCAGGTTTCCCCGGCAGCGCGTGCCGGCTGCTCTGGGTGCAGGTGTAGGTAGATGCTCAAGCAGCGCATTGTACAGGCTCTTAACTGGGCTGCGCTTCCCCTCCATTAGTTCAGTTGTGACCTTTCCGGAAGTGTAGTGTTGCCTCGGCTTTAATCAGTACCTGGGCTGGGCTTGCTGGGCATGGTGTTGAGCGAAGAAAAAACATCTTGATGTCTGAGCGGGTGGGCGCTCCGGCTGTGGGCTCCCTGTGGGCTCCCGGGGTGCTCAGCGCCCAACACTGGCTGTCTCCTCCCCTCACACGCCCTCCTCCAAAGCGAGGGCCCTTTGTAAAGGAAGCACCGGCATTTGCCCACCGCTCTGACAGGCGGAGCGCTGTGCTCCTTGCGCCACCATGTCATCTCATGTAAAACAGAACAACCCCTCGAAGAGGTCACCTCCCCATTTTAAAATAAGGAAACTCAGGCTTAGATTAAATGATTTACTCCAGGCCACACCGGCAAGAAGACTTTCCGCTTCCAAGGAATGTATTCTCTCCCAAACACCAGTCTGATCCATCCGCCACTTGAATTCAGAGCGCCTGAGGGCAAGGCACTGCCCAAGTGCGTTTTCAGGAGCCTGCAAAACCAGGGTCTCTGAGGATGGGCTGGGACCTGCACCCCCAGCCGGCACCCACCCCCCACCCCACTCCCGTGAGCCCATATGTGCTAGCTGAGAACCACTGCCCTGCAGCCCTGATCCCTCTTTGGGGAGTTCAGAGGACATTCCAGTCTGAGAGGACTGGATCCAGGGACTGGCCCGCTTCTGTGCTCCATGGGAACCCAAAAGACTGCTCTCTGGTCCCAGACAAACTGACTCCCCTGAGCTGCCAGACAGATGGCCATTCCGGGAGGCTTCAGCTTGACCAGTCTGCCCCTCTGCTGCCCTGGCGTGGGGAGTCCCGTCCTCCTGTAGCAAGTGAGTTTAATGGCTCCTGGCAACTACACAGCTTTTTCCTGAGATTTTGGGAGCATGATCTCATCTGTCACTCCCGCAGATGTGGGAGGAAGGCAGGGCAGGCATGAGAGGTCAAAGTCAGGCCCCAGGCCACCTAGGTAATTAGTGGGAAGGCAGGGCCTGGGACCTCCCCTGTGCCTCGTTGGGTTCCCTTCTCTTCCTCCCCAAGAAGAAGTGACAGCCAGCCCTGTGATGAACAGGCTTGGCTGTGGCCCCTTGCTTTTTCCCCACCGTGGAGCTGGGTGGGAAAGGGGTGGATCTTCGCCAGCACAGCAGCCACAGCTGTTCCAGTCCCTAGAGCTCCACATCAGCAGAGCTGGGAAAGCAGTGAGGAAGAGGGTGGTATTATCCCCAGCAATACCGATGCATCCTGGTTTTGTGTCACCAGAGGTAGCTTGGGATCCTAGCCAGAGTAGATCTGTCCCCAGAGCCCACTGTGACCACATCATCTGGGGGCGATAGGTGCAGATTAGTCAGAAGCCCGGCCTTTCGTCCCACCTCTGCCAAGACCCAGCTGGGTAACTTAGCCTGCGGACGGGGCATTAGTGGTCCGGTTTTCTCCGAGCTCTGAGATTCTGCACATCTGGAATGCCCTTCAGTGCAGGGGCCAAGTACAGAGGTGCAGCCTGTGCCCTGTAGGCAGGCCTGGCCAAGGGGCTTTTGGAGGCTGATATGCAGCCCATGCTTCACTTACTGGCTTGTGTCCCATCACAGGCAGAATGACACACTTGTGGAATTTGCACGAAGGCACTTA
>NW_011888926.1:2877192-2878247 GCF_000151845.1 Pteropus vampyrus | reverse complement strand
CTGTGACCACATCATCTGGGGGCGATAGGTGCAGATTAGTCAGAAGCCCGGCCTTTCGTCCCACCTCTGCCAAGACCCAGCTGGGTAACTTAGCCTGCGGACGGGGCATTAGTGGTCCGGTTTTCTCCGAGCTCTGAGATTCTGCACATCTGGAATGCCCTTCAGTGCAGGGGCCAAGTACAGAGGTGCAGCCTGTGCCCTGTAGGCAGGCCTGGCCAAGGGGCTTTTGGAGGCTGATATGCAGCCCATGCTTCACTTACTGGCTTGTGTCCCATCACAGGCAGAATGACACACTTGTGGAATTTGCACGAAGGCACTTAACTGTATGTGCGAGTGGCAGCCCGGCCTCCTGGCCTAATGTCCTTGGTGTGGACTTCTACCCGCTGGCTAAATACTGCCCTCACTCATGGGCTGGCTGCTCCTTCAAGATCTTAGGTGGGTGATGCAGAGGCAGAGAGTCCGGCGGCTCAGGCAGCAGTCCCAAAAGGAGCCAACTTATTTTCCCTTCCCTGCACCCCTAAGGGAGAGCTTCAACTCACTCTGCCTTCCAGCAAGATGATCCAACCAGGAATCTTACTCAGCCTTTTTTTTTTTTTTTTAATCTCCACCCCAGTGCCTTGTCTTTAATGAAATAAAAGAGATAACTGCACAGCTACTTCCATACCCAACAAATAAAACAATAGACATGAAACTACTTCCATTTAGACATTCATTCGACAAACTGAGAACTGATTTCGTGGGATGTCCCCTGAGGGTAGGGATTCTGAGAGAAATTAAGTGATCCCTGCCATTCAGGAACCTATCACAGCCCAGGAAGGGACAGCAGCTGTCACAGTGAAGTGTCATGGAGCTCTGTTGTTTGCTGAAATGCAATGTGGGCAGGAAAGGGGGAGCGGCAGGCATTATTGGGTAGGGAGAAGTTCAGGAAGTTCTTGGCCATCTCAGAGATGTGTAGATGTTTCACGGAGGAATGGAAGGGCCGGAACCAAAGGACTTAAAGCTGCCTGGTATGCGTGGTGGTTCTCAAAAGGTGTGTGTGGGGGGTGGAGGGGGTG
>NW_011888926.1:2852562-2876572 GCF_000151845.1 Pteropus vampyrus | reverse complement strand
GATTGAGAGGATGTTGACTGTGGAGGGGGCTGAGCATCCAGCTAGGTGGGGTCATCCACACACGCCGGGGGTGCCAGTCTAGGTTGTCTTGGGCAGAGCTGCCGTGGAGTGTGCGGGCAAGGAGCCGTTCTTTTCCTCATTTCTGAAATCGAATGGTGATCAAGGAGTGGAGAAAGACTCCGCAAAGCCGGCAGTTTAATTAGAGGTGAATGACGGCGGGAGGGGAGTTCGGAGTCTCCCTAGCCCACCCTCCCCGCCCCCCGCTGGGGCAGGATATCAAAGCAGGAGATGTGAAGCTAAGCAAACACGCGAGGACTACTGCAGCTTCAGAGCCTCTTTGCCAGCGCCTGCGACAGCTTCTGAAAACTCCTGCCGCCTCGAATTAACCTCTCTCCGCGGTGCCGCGTATCAGTGGGTAACTGGGTAAAGGACGCGGGGAGCCTGCCGGGAGGAGGGGGTGCCTGTGCTCTCCTGACCGAGTCCGCCTCCCCGGGTTCCACGCCTGTGCCGTCCTTCTTTTAAAAAGCGATTACCCACTGGCCCCGGGAGTCTTGAAGCTGGTTTCGTCGCGGAGGTTCAGGGGCGCATTAAACACCCGAGCAGAGCGAGTGGGGAGCCGGCTGTCAAGCTGGGCCCTCGGAGACCAGAGCGGAGACCAGAGCGCAGAGTAATTATCACTTCTCCTCCGCCACGAGATTGCAGGAGTCAGCGAGCAATTGATATTTTTTTCCTACTACAGATATTTCATTGTTTAATTGGTAGTGACAGAGATGGCTGGCTCGCATCCAGGGGTGCCACAGAGCGAGCCTCCTGAGAGCCTTGGCCCTGGGGGCCCTCAGGACTCCTGGCTCCCTCCAGTTTGAGATCTAAGATCACATCCTTCTCAGGTGGGGGCAGGGCGGCCGGCTCCCTGCTTGCTCTTTCAATCACAAAGCAAAAGCAAGGGTGTGAATCCAGAATCACCTCTGTGAGCTGGTCAGGCAGTCAATCCTCAGGGGTCCATCCAGTGAGAGTCGACTCTAAGCTGGTGGCTGTGGAGAGTTTGGAAATGGGCAAACCACAGACTCTGGCCTCAGACAGCACTTGGGAGATAAGGCATCAGGAGCCCCACGAGACCCTGGGAAGCCGAGTTCTGAGGGGATGAGGCCTGAAGTGTCACGTTAAAACCCTCTGAGATCTGTCCCCAACCCAGTCACACCTTCCTTGTACCTAGCCCCAACTGTTCCAGGAAAACCGTTTGTTTCTTTGTTTGCTTTGAACCTCAAGTACAGATCTGAACATGAACCTGAGGTTCATGGTCCACGGCCACCATCAATCCGCGGAAGGCCCCTCTTATTTTACTTTCTCTTTTCTCCTTCTATAAGCAGCCACCCAAATGTATTCGACATATGTCCTTGGACATGTCTGTATCCTTAAAAAAAAAAAAAAAAATGCAGTGTTATTCTGTGTAGTTCGTTTTTATTTCCATAATGGTATTAGGTTGTAGATCTCACCCTTTAATATTTTGAATCAAACTATCCATTTTTAGAGGAACCATCCAAGCTCCGCACGCGGAACTAGTTCGTCGCTGCTGTCCACCACTCTGTCGTGTACATTCCTCACATTGTCCATGCCCATTTTTCTAGAGGTGGACATTAAGTCGTGTCCAACTCTTTGCTATGCTAAAAGAACCCGCAGTGAATGCCTTTGTTCCTGCCCCCTTTACACACCCGTGCAAACATCCCAAGAGGCTCCCTCTGGGTGCACAGCCAAGAGTGGCGTCACCCACTGTGGTTATACACACCCTTAAATCCACTGAGCCGTGCCCCTCCCTCTGAGGAAGAGCTTCCCCACCCCCACCCCCGTGTTCCCTGCCACCAGCAGCCTTTTCATTTCCTTGCTTTAATTTGAATTTTTCTGATTGTTAATGAAGTCTGCTTCTCTTTATATACTCATTAGACGTTCAGGTATCTCCTCTAAGAATTTCCTGCTCATATCCTTTGCCCATTTTTCTGATTGGCTTTCTGTCTTTTTTCTTGCCAATTTGCAGGGATCCCTTGTTTATTATTAATTCCTTTCGGTTGTAGACACTGAAGATATCTTCTCCCTATCACGCATCAGTTACTTTTGTCTATGGCTTCTTTCCTTGAACAAAAAATCCCTAATCTGTCAAAAGCATCTTTTACAAGTTTTTTATTTGCCTTATGATTTGTGCTTTTGGAATCTTAAGAAATTCTGTCTTAGGTCATGAAGATATTTTCCTACATTTCATCCATTCCTTTATTAGTTTTATCTTTCACATGTAGGTATTTAGCCTACCTGAAATTCACCTTTATATATGGTGTGATGTAGTGATCCACATTATTTTTCTCTAAGCCAATTGTCCCAATAGCATCTACTAAACAGCAGCCTTTCTCCACTGAATTGCGTTTCCGCCTCTGTCAGATTGTGTGTAGGTACATACGTTTCTGTTTTCTCTATTTGTCAGTCCCTTCGTACCACAGTGCCACGGTTCTTATTACTATAGCTCTGTGGTGTGTCTTACTACTGTCTGGTAGGACAAATGTCTCCGTTTAGCTATGCTTTTTCAAAACTGACTTAGCTTCTGTGGATCTTTATTCTTCCTCACATCTTAGAAGTATTTGAGTTCCTCCAAAAAATTTACTGAACTTTCATTGGAATTGTATTGAATCTTATTAATATGGGGAGAATAGGATTTTTTAAATATTAAATCACATTATCCATGAACATGATTTTTCATTTATTCACCTATTTTAAAAGGTCTTTTAACAGACTTTTATAATTTTCTCCATAAAGGTATCAGTTCCTAAATACTACAAGCTTAAGTAGCAATTTTGAATGGATCTTATTTTCCGTTTTTTAGCCGATTATAGCTGTAATAGAAGAATGCTGTTGGTTTTTGTAAGTTTTTCTTGTATCTGGCAATCTTGCCGAATTCTTCTATTAATTCTAATAGTTTTTCCCTGCATTCTACTGGGTTTTCTATAAAAATATCATCTCTAAATACTGATAGTTTTGTCTCTTCTAACCCTTCTATGTCTTGTTTCTTTTCTTGTCATATTGCATTAGTCAGGACCTCCAACACTGTCGAACAGCAGTTGTGATAGTATTTTTGACTTGCTCGAGGCTTCAAAAGTTTCTCTTAAGTGTACTTCAGGTGGGTTTTTAGTAAATAGCCTTTATCAAGTTAAGGAAGGTTCCTTCTATTCCTAGTTTTTTGAGAATTTTAATCACAAATAGGGATCTGGTGTTATCAAGTACTTTTAAAAACCTATGAAGATAATATATGATTTCCACTTGACACCATAAATGTTATAAATTAAAATGATACATTTTTGATGTTGAATCATTCTTACATTTCTAGGATAAGCCTTACTTGATTGTGCTATATTATGTTTAATTCACTTTTAATGACTTACCCACTGATGAATTTTCAAATTCATCAGTGTATCAATGGTCCTAATATTCTTTTTACCATTTTTACTATTTCTTAAATCGTAAGAATTTCTTTAAAAGATGCCTAGTTATTTCTCCTTTCACTCAGTATTTTATTTCCACCTCTTCTGTTTTTGACATTCTCGCTAGAAGTTTGTCTATCTTGTCTAGTCTTTTTAAAAAGTAAGATTTTTATTTGATATTTCCAAAATACATGACCAGCTGTCCCAGCCTCTGTCAGATTGTGTGTAGCCAGCATGATGCAGTGAAATGAAAACTCTGGAGTCAGACGGACCCGAGTTCAAATCCCCGCTCTCTTGCATGCCACGCGACCTCGGACACATGACCCTCGGACACATGACATTGCCCCTTTGCCCTTACTTCCTCATCTGTAAAATGAGAATAACAACCCTCTTCATTGTAAGGATCAAATTAGAAAATTTACCTAAAGCACGCGGAACAAAGCGAGGCCCATTAAACATGTCAATGGCGCATGTCAGTCCCTGTCCTGAGTGCCATTGTTCGTGCCGTGCTCTTTGCCTGAAACGCCCACCTCCTAGGCCCCTGCTAGCCCCTGTAGCACCTGTGTGCAGTTTAGAAAAAGGCGTGCCTTCCTCAGGCCGGCCCAGTTCCCACTCACCCCCTCAGCGCCCATGTGCAGGGCACACCCTGCACACCCATGCACAGCAGCTCTGCCCACTTTCTTGCTCTCGATTTTCTTCTCCGCCCATTTCTCACAGTGCCCAGGCTGCCCATTCTTCAGGTTTCGGCTTCCTCGCTGAAGCCTCCCTTGTTCTCCCCTGGCTGGAAGTAATCTCTCTCCCTCCATCCTTCCTTCCTTCGCCTCACCACCCCTGAACTCACATCACATGTCATTTGTACATCTCTTAAGGCATTTATCTCATTTTACCTTGTGTCTTAGTTATTTTGTGCAAATGTGTTGTCCAACTGGATTAATCCCTTGAAGTTAAGGATTATAGTTTATTTGTCTTCAGATTCTCCCTCTGCCTGGGTTCTCAGTAAATGTTACTTGTATGAATGATTGAGTATTAAATGTAGGAGCTAAGAAGAGCTTTATATAATATTGTGTAAATGGCGTTAGGAGGGAGGGTTCTTTAGAGGCAGGAGTAATGAGTAGTAGGGCTCATGCCTGAAGGTGATGACGATGATGATGGCGGTTATGATGGAGGGTACCACTTAACTGAGCTTACCATTTGCCAGGCACTGTGCTAAGTGCTTTCACAGTTTATCTCTCTAAGTCCTCACAGCAGCCCTTTGAGATAGGTGCTACTATTAGCTCTATTTTGCTGCCAAGGAAACTGGGGCTCTGATGAGTCAGCGGTGGCTTGGTGCCCCAGGCCTGGTCTGCTTGACTTCGGGGTTTGGGCTTTCAGTTAAGATGACAAGCAGATGCCCTCAACCACACAGCAGCCACCATTTACTGAAGACTCGTTCCATACCAGACATTGTGTTCATGCTCCTCAGGCATTATCTCTAATCCTGAAAAGTGTAGGTTATCTCCACTTTACAGATAAGGACACTGGAGGCTCATTGAGATTAAGTGACTTGCCTAAGGTCACATAAATGGAAAGCGATTATAACCAGATCTCTCTCACCTCAAAGCATGCCTTCTCCTTTGCATCAGCGGCACGTTGCTTGGGGCCAACAAAAAACTCTTACACTGGAGTGGAGGAAGGTTTGTGTGGAAAAATGCAGGAAGCTAAGGTCAGAAAGGCAGATCTGTGTCGGGCTGCAGAAGCCTTCCGTCCAGCACAGATAATCACTCCGTCCACATCCTCACTTCTGGAAGCACAAGGCTTTGCCCTTAGCTTTGCCCTTAGGAAAGCTGCAGGGAGATCAAAGCACCTGCCGAGAAAGTGGTGTCTGAACAGATCTAAGACTTGCGGAAGTGAGTCCATTCCTCACCTCTCAGTGATCATATCTTCTTAAGCCTGCTTGTCTTCCAGGGCACCAGGACCAGCTGTCTTCGGCCTCCTAGATCTGCCCTGATAGGCTTCTGAAAAGCTGCTGCAAGATCCTGGGGCGGGGGGAGGGGTTGTCAGGCATGGTTCCTAGGTTCCCAGAGCAGAAAGCCCGTCTCTGCTGGGCTCAGCTGTGCTCAGGGACGGGTGTGGATATGGAGAATCCAGGGGAGGTGCAGATGGGGTTTTTGACTCTTAGTCCTCTCTGGGCTGAGATATGTCTCTATAGGTGTGTCGTCACCATGGGCCTCACCAGTGCCCTTCTCCGTCCAGGTCATTGCTGTGGTCATGGACCTCTTCACCGATGGAGATATCTTCCAAGACATTGTGGATGCCGCCTCTAAGCGCCGGGTCCCCGTGTACATCATCTTGGACGAGGAGGGCGTGAAGTATTTCCTGGAGATGTGTTGGGGCCTGGAACTTACTGACTTTCGTATTCGGGTAAATTATACCACCGGCGGGGGTAGGGGTAGCAGGAGATGAGACAGGGACTGCCTCTGCCCCTTTCTCTGCCTCCTCCCCAGTTCAGGGGCTCAGGCGAACAAGATCTCAACCCCTTGCCTTTTGTCTGAAACCTTGCCTCCTGACCTGATAACTCTGAATTACACACCCGGCTTAAATTTTATCCGAAGGCTGCTGAGGCTAAGGTGTCAGCTCTGGCCCAGTCCTGGGGTGCGCTCTGACCCTGCAGTCACTGTCAGGGTCAGAGCTAGGGCTGTGCTTCTCCTCTAGGGAGATTTGGGAGCAGGCAGGAACCACTCTGAGCTTATCCACACCCAAAGCAATATCTGCCGACTTCTTCCAGCTCTCTAAATGGAGTTCCACTTGTCAGGCAGCAGGAGGCAGAGTCTGGTGCCAACAGGAGCCAGCAGGCCCTTAGGTCTCACGGACGAGAGGGCTCCTCTGCCCAATCAAAGACGTAGCTCAGAGCCCTGTGGGCCCAAACCTGAGTGATAGCGCCTTTCTCTTCTCAACAGAACATCCGTGTCCGCTCTGTGACGGGCGTTGGCTTCTACATGCCCATGGGGAAGATCAAGGGGACTCTGTCCTCAAAGTTCTTAATGGTAGATGGTGAAAAAGTAGCTACTGGATCTTACAGGTGAGTTGGACCGGGTCTGCGTGGGGCCTGGGAGGCCTTTATTCATGATCACAAGCGTTCATGGTCAGGAACGTGCGGGACGGGAGCCTCTGTGGTTGTGAGTTTAAGAGGCCATGTCTGATCCAATAACAAAGAAGAGCCTCTTGGCCCGTCCCTTTCCTCAAACTTTGTAGCTACCGGATCCTTCCAGAAACAGGGTCAATTCTTACCGGACGTTAAGTGCAGCCTGCCTTCCGTGGTCCACAGCAAATGGTTGCACGTTGAGGATAGTTGTTAGGCGGGACAGGCAGGAAGCAGAATGTATCAGATCTGGGAAAGAAATATTAGGGTGCGGCCTGGAAGGAATGCCTCCTGCATCCCGATTCAGAAGTAAATTACCAGGAACATGATATGTATCTGTTCAGCATCTGCCCTAGGTGCGGAAAAGAGACCCGGGCACCTAACACAATAAATGGCATACTCTTACGTGGTTAAAGTATGGGGTTTTGTAGACACTAAGTGCTCTAAAAATTCAGAGAAGAGCCTGTAAGGAATGGATTGATATTAACAATAGTAGCAGCTACAGTAACTATTTATTATATGTGTGTGTCGTGCCAGCTACTCAGCTAAATGTTTTGTACATGTTATTTCACTTGAGCCTCAAGACAGCCCTGTGAGCCCCTTTTTACACGGCACACGGGGCGGAAACTCGGTTTGAATCCAGGTCCGACTTCTCACACGCTTGCCTTGCACCCACTGCCTGCTTTCTGCATTCAAGGTCAAGACCTGGGAAGAAGGGAGATTGGCTCAGTGGAGGGACAGCACCCCAGCTCAAAGGCCGGGCAGCAAGGAGTCCGGCCTCGGTGGTGGATCAGGCTGAGGCGGGGGCGGTGGGGTGTTGAGATGGGCTTGCCAAAGGGCTGCTGGCAGGACAAGGCCACCAGCTTGGGCACATGTGTCTTGCTTTTCTGTCCCTGTGTTCCCAGGTTCACCTGGAGTTCCTCCTATATAGACAGGAACCTTCTGCTCCTCCTGACAGGGCAGAACGTGGAGCCCTTCGACGTGGAGTTCCGGGAGCTGTACGCCATCTCCGAGGAGGTGAACTTGTACCAGCAGCTCGGCCTGGCTGGAGGCGCAGGCAGGCTCGGCCTCAACTACTCCTCCACCGTGGCGCGGAAGCTCATCAACCCCAAATATGCCCTGGTGTCCGGCAGCCGCCACCCGCCGGGAGAGCTGATGCGCTGGGCCGCCCGGCAGCAACGAGAGGCTGGCGGCAGCCCAGGCGGACAGGAGGAAGGTAGCGGAGGTGGCGAGTCAGCCCGGCGCCTGGAGAGCTTCCTGCATGACCTGGTCACGCTGGAGCAGATGCTGCCCCCCGTGGAGCCCGTGCCCCTGGGAGAGCTGAGTCGGAAGGGTGGCAAGGTGGTCTCTCACCTGCACATGGACCTGAAGCCCCGAGAGGCACTTGTCCGAAATGGCAAGGGAGAAGCTGCCAACGGGGAGGCCGCCGCCGCCAAGGAAGGCAAGCGCTTCAGCAGGAAGTTCTTCAGCAGCAGCCGACGGGCCAAGAGGCCTGCAGCGTCCAACGGCGTGGCCAGCTCCCTCGCCACCGAGACCTCTGCCGAAGTGGACTTTACGGCGGGGAAGAGGCTCAACGACGGCTCCAGTGCCAACATCTCAGGTGAGTCCTCCCACCTCGGGCCCAGGGCTCCCCAGGCCGCTGGGCCAGATGGAAAAGCGTTGCCTCATATCTGCAGAAAGGCAGCTTGCTGGCCTGGCGAGAGCAGAGCCCTGGGGTCAGGCGGTTCTCAGTGCCCAGTCTGCTCTGGCGCGTCTGCTTCGTGGCCTTCGGCCAGGCAGCGCAGCTCTGAGTTTCCCTTTTCTGTTCTCTGGAAGGGGAGAATAATGGCTGCCTCACCCAGCTGTTCTGAGGGGCTAAGTTGCTCAGAGCAGAGCTAGGTGTGGAGCAGTCCAGAGCTGACATTACTGCTACTACAGTCTTAGAAAGTGTCCCCTTCGCAAATGAAGAATCAGAGGCACGGTGCAGCCGAGGGGCGGGGCTCAGGCTCGACCCCTGCCCCTGAGAATAGGGCCCGTTCTCGCAGAGCTTGTTCCTTGTCGGGATCCAACGTGGTCGAACACACCCCACCCTCACCTGTGCCCCACCAAGGCCCTGACCCACTTTCCTCGTGTCTGTTGTGAACAGTTTGCCTTGGTTCCTCCCTGTGTTTATTTGATAAGTGGTGTTTGCCGTGCTGCTTACCTCTGGGAGAGCTTGTTCCTGATGGTGTTATCTTTCTAGCTGTCTCTCTGGGATCCCCTAGAGGTCCTGGCCTTCATCTCTTTCTCTGGAGCAGCCTCCAGCGCGGCCTTTCTGGAGGCTGGCGGTGACAGCCAGGGCTCCTGCCGGTGCCTTTTCTCATGTCAGCATTTCTGAGTCCAAAGGATGTCCGTGTTGGGATTTTTCCCTCTGTGGCTGTGGGGCTTGGCAGCAGTGAGCCTGGGCTCCCTCCCTGGCCAGTTAGTGATGGCGGGACCTGAGGGCCTGCCCCCAGGCAGCCTGAGCACTTCCAGGACCCCCCACAACCCCCACAGCCCCAGCTTTGACCTGATGGGGAGCGGCTTGAGTGTGGGGATCATAACCGTCTTCACCTCCACTGAGTCCACAGCCCGAATGCAGAGCCTGACACACTCGGTCTGTGCTCCTAAAAGTGAGGACGGGCCTCGGAGTCCCCGTGAACCTGGGCATAGCAGAAGCCCGAGTGCCGTGCCTCTGTCAGGCCAGGAAGCATTTACTGAGCACCTCCACGTGCCAGGTCCTTCACGCAGAGCTTTCTCTCCCCTGGGCCCTCACAACGACCTCTGTGGTGGCAGGTGGAAGCTCAGGAAGGTGAATTTAGTGGTCTCCTGGCACAGTAAGTGGTACTGGAGCCAGGACTCAAACCTGTGTCCTGTCAGGGAAGAGCGGCTGGCCCTGTCTTATTCCCCCTGGGCTCCCTGGCACCCCAACACCAGATGCAGCTCTGTACCTCTCGTTTGGAGGGAGGGTTGCCATGGAGAACACCTGGCAGTGGAGGGAGGGGGAGGGGTGAGCCCAACCACGAAGGGTGCCATTTCCCAGGTTCTGATGGAGGTGAAGTGGGAGCTTTCTCTTTCTTCAGCCCCTCACCCTGAGGTGCTGTTTCCATAGAAACAAAAGGCCCTTTGTCTTGTCCCTTCCTGCTGCCTTCCGTGAGTCTCTCAGCATCCAGTTCCCCTGCTTGGACCACTTGGACAGTTGCTGCCACTGAGTGTTTGCACATAGCGCCCAGGAGCCCACCAAGCAAACCCGACTGTGCCCTGCGGAAACCCCTCTCCCAAGCACGCGGCCCCCCGAGAGAGAGGGAGAGAGGAGAGCGAACTCGAGAGTCACATAAAGTCAGAAGGTGCAAGGGGTGCCCAATGAGATCACCCTGTTCCTCTCCAAGCTTCAGAAGAAGCAGCGGCCTCGTCCAGCACTGCCTCTGCCCACCTGAGTGGGCACCCAGTACCCGAGGGCCTGAAATTCAAGTCCTCAAGGAGACCTTTCTCTCCCTGCTGCTTTCCTCCCTCAAAGGCAGGGCAAGGAGCAGGAACTCCTCTCCCCAAGGGCCTTTTCTAGTGGCCTCCAGCTGAGTGGCCTTAGTGCTTCCTCCGGGTCACTAGGACTCTGTGTGCCAGAGGGTCAGGCTCCTGCCAGCACAGAGGCCCCCAAGGCTGGCACTACTAACCCTAGTGCTGTCACCTGGGAGGAAATGACTTTGCTGCTGCCTGAGGGCCCCGTCATCCAGAGAAAGGCTCCCCATCCCGCAGCGAAGGTTCAGACCATCATCAGAACAGGCATCCAGGGGTCTCAGCTCCCGGTACCTTGCTCCTCACTACACGGACACACCCTTCTGCCTCCCCAGGCTGTTTCCTGGTTGAGAAAAAGAGGGCTGAGCCATGAGAGATTCCGAGGTCCCTTCACGCTCCGATTCTGACTCTGGCCTTTCTGTCTCTGCTGCCTTCTTGTCAAGGGAGAGCCTAGGCTGATGACAGGGTGGGCGAAAGAGAGAGAAATAGAAAAGCTAAGCGCTGACAGCCTGTAAAATTGCTTGATAAGAAGTATATAGCTGTCAAACAGCATGCAAATTTTTGCAAACCCGAGCGCGGTCTTCCTGAGAGCTTTCAGAAATCCCTTCCTTTAGGTCTGGGATCCAGCGAGCTGCTGGGCCGCCTGGCGGTTTGAAGGCTCATGGCCCCCTCTACTGGCAGAAGCCAAGCGCCTTTTCCTGCTGGTTTCTCTCTGGGCTGAGACCTCAGCACCTGGGCAGAGCATCCGTCCAGTAGCTTGAGACAGGCCGTCTGGGGCAGAGATCTCAACCTCCGGAACAGAGGTCACTGGAGAGTCTTGTTAAAATGCAGCGGGGAGTCTGTGCCACTGGGCTGTGCTCAAGGATGTGCATTTTAAACAAGTGCCCCAGTGTTTTCCATGTAGGGGTCCCTGAAGCCACAGATTACTGTGACACTCAGACAAGGCCCTGCCCTCAGGGCTGGTAGGAGGGTCCAGGTAATGTCTTGAAGCCCCACCCAGCTCCCCCAGGGAAATCACTGAGAAATGGCCAACACTCTGAATGCGGTGAGGAGAAGGAAGAAAGGCACAGGCTTTCGAGCCCCTGGCCTGTGCTGGGTACGCACGGTGCTAAGTGCTTCCACACAGAACTCACAGCTCCCTGCCTGATGGCATCATTTCACAGACAAGAGGTGAGCCCCTGTGTCCCTGGTCACACAGTGAGAAAAGGGCAGCACAGTCTCCTGCCGGCCTCCCCCCGCCGCCCCCCCGCCCGCCCCCGGGGCCTTGCGCAAAGCACTGTGGCTGTCCCCGAAAGGCAGGGTTGGCCCCGTTTCCCTACATTTTTATGGACCGACTCTCCCCTTGGTGTCCCACCAGCAGAGAGGGTGAGGAGAGTGGTCACTGCCTTCCAAGGTCCTCTGGGCCCATGCTGTTTTTCCCTGGGTTCTTTGAGGTGACTCCAGCGGCAGTCACCTTTCTAGAACTCTCCTGGGTTCCCCCGATTTGTGCTTGGACAAGACACCATGGTGGCCACTAATGTGGTCTGGCTTCCAGTGATGTGGCTGCTGTGCTCCTGGACTTTAGGCTTGCCTGTGACATCCCTGGGGGCTGGAGGTCCCAGATCTCTCTCTCCTGCAAATCTGGGTCCCTATCCAGGACGGAAAGTTGGGGATGTGCTCCTGGGGTTCAGAGCTCCATAAGGGACCTGTGAGCCCCCAGTTGCAGGGTAAGTCTACTCAAGATCTGTCTTAGACAAGGCAGTCATTGTCGCTCCTGAGGAGTGTGGGTCAGGCCCCACAGCTGGTGTCTGGAGGCTGCAGTCTGGTGTGATAAGCCTGAACACCGTTTCCAGCTGGGGTCCCAGTCACATAGCATAGGTGAGGGGAGCCGAGCGAGCCTCCTTCAAGGGACTGATCCCACTCGGCTCTAGAGAAGAGGCAGGCGTGCTTGTTCTTGTTGACAGATGTCACATCCCCCTACCATCCTGGTTTCTCTTGGGGCTTATGTTACAGCTGGGTGAGTGAGGTGAGCGAGGGCACATATGTCACCCAATCAACATCTATTGATGCTGCGATGCTGCTATTGTTGCTAGGGTTGGTGCACACCCTTGCGTAGCTTGCCACTGCCTGCCGGCTCATTTTATCCAACAAACGTGTGTGTGTGTGTGTGTGTGTGTCTGCAAAGTCGGCCCTGTGCCAGCCACTGTTCTCAGTCCCTGGTACAGCAGTGAACAAAACAAGCAGAGCCCTTGCCCCTGTGGAGTAAATACCATCCTGCAGAGTGAGAGTGGCGAGGGCCATGACCCTTTTCTAAAGGTGATCAGGAGGCCTCTTGGACCAAGGGGCATCTGAGCAGAGCCTCGAATGACCCGAGAGAGTGGACATCCAGGGAGGATTCTTCTAAGAAAGGGAAATGTGAAGCCCTGTAGGTCTTTGGCCGGGAATGTAAGTGTCCCCGCCTACCTCTCCCCTCACCAGGCCTTGTCCCTTCTCGGGCCGTTACTCTGTGCTGTCTCCTCCCGCTTCCCACCCTGCTTTAGTCTCACTCCCGTGTGTCTCCCCGTCGCAGTTTGCTTTTCCCTCATAAGCCTCCTCTGGACACCCATGCCACGCATACTTCATAAAAAAAAAATTTTTGGCTGTTCATGGATGCTTCCCTATTAATCCGAGCGGATCTGCCTCGCCTCAGCTTTGCCAAACACCCGCACGTGGTGGGCGCCCCATCCGTGTACACCGAACGAACGAGGAAACACAAAGAATGTTCCTTCAAACCATTTCTCGGCTTTCATCCAGCCCTACCAAACAAGTGTGCGAGTCGGCATTGCAGCGTTCCCCGGGAAGGAGCGGGGCCGTGCGCGGCGTGGGGACCAGGCTCCCCTGGCGACCCGGCCGCAGCACCCAGGGTTTCTTTCACTTACCTGCCTCCTGCCTCCAAAACGCTGTTGCCTCCGGGGAGAAACTTGGTGTCTGCTCAGCTGGCCAAGCAAATAAGACGAGTCACTAAGGGGAGGAAGTAGGGATGGTCATGTCCATTGCAGCAGTGAGGGGACTGTGGGACAGCACAATGTGATCACTTCAGCACTGCTCCAGGGGCAGCCACAGCACTGTCATGGAAGATGACCGAGCTCCCTGACTGTCGGAGCCCTCTGTAAGGGGCATGCACGGTCTAACCTCTAACCTCAGCCTCCAAGGAGCTCAGCTGGACCCAGAAAGTCCCAAGGCGCGGTTAATGAATGGAGCAGGACAGTTAGGGGGGAAGGGGCCCCACTGGGGCCTGTCCTCATGTCTCTAGCTAATGGCTCAGGAGAAGAGGCAGCCACCACCTTAATTAAATTCACAGCTGAAGTGATATGAGAAGGTGGTGTGAGCATCAAGAACGGGCAGGAAATAACTCGGCAGCTTCCACCTGGGAGAAAGGCAGCCAGGGCGCCAGGAGGTTGTGGATCCAATGGCTGACACCTCGCAGGCAGGCCAGGAGTGTCAGCGTCTGCCTCGCGGCTCGCCCCTTCACGAGATAAGCCCCAGAGCAGGAATCCAGCCAAAGGAGCCACCGGCCTCTGCTAGGGATTGTAAAGGGAGAGGAAATGGATGGAAAGGGCCCGGGAAGAGAACTGTGCGTCTCTGGCCTGAGGGAACACAGTGTTCTCTCCCCCGTCTTTCTTCTAAATGAAATGTGTTCCCTCCGTCCTCGACGGTAACACCACCTCTCTAAGCCTGTGGTCCCTGCCGTGCTGCCTGGCTCTCAGTGAGCCTACGGACCTTACCGAGGCACAAGTTTCTCCTCTTCCAACCTAGGCAGCCTGCATGGCAGAGGAAGCCGTGAGTGGATTTGGAAGACCAGGTTCTGATGCGGACTGGCTCCAAGAGCTGGTGGCCCCGCTGTCCTCAGCTGTAACACAGGGCTGACGATACCTACTCAGAGTGAGGCCACCCGTGAGGATGACTGTGGTTGTGCTTTTGTAGACTGTGAGGCTGCATATGGTGTTAGCTACAGGTGAACTGCCTCTTGGCAAGACTTTTAAGTCGTTAACTGCAGTTGTTGCTTTAGAGTCTAGATCCCTCCCCACACCCCGCTGAGGTCAGGGGAGGGCAGATCCCTCGATGTCCCAACTAGTGCCCGTCTTGCTGAGGCTGCCAGGACAGGAGGACCTTGCCTTTTGCTTGCCTGGGTGCCCTACTGACCTGTTTCCAGATCAGCAGGCGTGGGCAGTGCACATGAGGGGCCGGAGGCAAGTCCACTGAGCACTTCACTTACGTCATTCCCTGCCTGTGTCCCTTGTCTCTGCAGGTAAAACAAGTCCCAGTCCTGCCAAGAACAGCAATTGTGTGATTTCCTGAGCTGCGGGCCAGCGGTGGGCAGGACCTGTGGATGACCCACTGTCATGTCTTGTGGAGAACACAGGTCAAACTCTATACTAGTTTGCACATCGGATCCCTACTGGCCTCCTGCCCAGCAGCCTCCATCCTGGCCTCAGGGCCCCTGAATCTGGGATGTGAGGGTCTACAGCATCTCAAGACAATCACACGCCTCCACAAGACCGTCGGTGGCCGGGCAGGGGTCACTCCTTGTTTACGTGAAGTGGAAGCTTGACTAGCGTCCGCTCTCCTTCATGCCTGACTCCCTCCCTCCACTGGCCAGCCTTGCCCTGCAGGGCCCCTGAGGGGGTGAGCCCGTATCTTTATACCTTAATGTGGTAGGGTCTCCAGGGCAGCCCCACCCGCCCCCGCCTTCTCCTTCCTCGGGCTTCCTGGTGCTTCTGGTCCCCCCAAGAGGTTTGATGGAATAAAAGGGAAGAGGACAAGGCTCTGAGCCAAGGATGCAGTCTTGCTCTAGCCTCAAAACTCAAGGTGGAAGATGCTAGGAGAGCTGGAACGCTGGCTACGGTGGCCTTCCTGGCCTGGTCCCTGCCGGCTCCTGCGCTAGACACTGACTGGAATGAGGGGAAGATGTCCCACTGGGAGCCAGAGCCAGGGGCAGAATTGGATGCCGCCATTTCCAGAGCCCTCGTGCTGAGGTCTGCTTTCCCTCGCTCTGCGCTGTCTTCGCCCTGACGGGTCCCTGCCCCCTTGGCTGTTGCCTGCTGCAAGCCAGTATGGGGGTTCTTCTAGTGCCTTTACCTGGGGCCGCTCCCCCCACTTAATGTGCCTTGATATGCACCTCAAGACAGGGTGAGAGAGCTTGGCCAAGAGGTAGTTCAGGTGGTGTGGGGGGCTGGCCCTGTGGACAGGAGCGTTTGCCCTTCCTCCCACCCCTGAGGTGACCCTCAGTCCCCGTCACCAGCCAAGACTTGTGCCCCTTCTGTAGTTATGCTTCAGCCAAGGACCAGCCTTAGCCCCCTGCCAAAACTCAGGCTGTGTTTGGGGCCCTCATCTCCCCCCACGCCCCAAAGAGCCCAATTGCCATGAGGCCGGGCCCAGAGACCAGCCTAAAATCACACACTGCCCCTACCCCACTTGTGTGACTGAGGTGTCTAAGGAGACAGATAGTGAATGCGCATGGCAGAAACTGCCAGACCGCAGGCTCCGCGGGCAGCACCCCTCAGGCAGCCTCGCTGCCGAACCAAACTCTCTTCCTTGTGTTTTTCCTTTTGCAAAACCCACGGCACCAGCTGCGCCTGGGGAAGGGGCCCAGATGTCTGTGAGGTGGCTGGCGCGAGAGGCCAGCAGGGGGCCTGGCTGTGCTGAGGAGAGCCAGGTGTCCTTTGAGGAGCAGGAAGTGGGACAACACAGCGCAGTCATTAGAGAAGAACCTCAAGGGTGGGGGAGGGGGAACCTGGTCCCCAGGGCCCCTCTGATCATCTTGAGGTTCACTTCTAAGGTGTCGGGGGCGGGGGAGGGGCGTGGCACGGCAAGGGCCCTAACACGCCCCCTCTGCCCTCAGCTTCTGTGCAGATTAAACATTTCCTGGGAGGTGCCTCCTCTGCACCAAGGCCTGGCAATGTGGCATGTGCTTGTTCCGGAGGGGTAGGGAGGGGAAGTGGCTATGGGGTTGTTACACCTCAGTTGGAAGCGGTCACCTTGACAGTGTGGGACACAAGGTGGGTAAATTACAGTGGGGGAAAGGTCACCATCAATGGAGGGAGTGGGCACCTCTGAGGATGAGGGAAGAGGTGGGGGAGGGACCAGCTCCTAAGCATTTCTGTGAGGGATTCTCACTTTGTGCCTCCCCTGGGAGAGAAATGGGCCTCGGTCCCCCTCCTCCTCTCGCATCCCGAAGCGGGCCCAGTTTTCTCCCTGCCCTGGCGTGTAGGAGGATTCTGGATGGAAGTCGCAAGTCACTGCAGCCTTGGACCAGGCCTTCCTTCCTGCCCCAGTTCCTCCATGTGCAAGATGGGATTAGTCTCACTTCCTTCATAGAAATAAAGCGGATGGGAGACCATATGCTGAAGGGGAAGCAAAGCAGTGGAATGGGGAAAGTGCTGGCCTGCGAGGCTGCTACCCCTGCAGTCTGTTTCCTCCCCTTCCAGAGGTTGGGACAAGATGGCCTCCGACCGCCACCAGCCCTGAGAAGCTCGCAAAGAGATGGCAGTCCAGAGATTGCTGTGGATCTGCAAGTCCTAAAATGTGGGCCTGATGTTTGCTCGTCTGCCTGAGCTCCAGCCCTCTCCGTCCCGCCTCTTTGCTTCTCAGTTTTCAGTACGTCTGCCCTCTGTTCCAGCACCTGCACACACTTCACGACACAGTCTCATCAAATCTCGAGGGTACATCTGGCCTTCCCAGTTGGACGGCAAGTTCAAGGGTGGATCATGCCCTTGGTTCCTCTGCAGAAGCTTGCACAAGCTGGTAGCCTCGGGAGGGCCCTGCCCCCACCCCACCACCACCAGCAAGCTGCCCACTTTCTGAGTCCAGCTTCTGCAGGCTGAGCATCAGCAATTGGCACAGATGCTTGGGGAAGCCGACCTCACCTGGTGGCTTAACCCCCAGGGCTGCTGGCGCAGGAAGCACAGGACTCCTGCGAGGGGCCGGGAGGCTTTCCCTCGAGATTTGGCAAAACTCTCCACTTTCTTTTGTCAGCCTTCTGTCCTCAGGATGATTAGTCCTATCCTTGATCCCTCAAGGGTGCTTTTAGAGAGCCTCTGCTTACACCACGGCCCTCTGCCTGTATAGAACCCTATAGAAAGTCTACAGGAAAAGGTGGCCTTGAGCTGTGGAGGAAATGGGCCAGGGAGGGGAGTGAGACTTTTTTTTTTCTTTTTACTATGTTGCTTTTATCTTAACTTACTGAGCGCCTACTATATGCCAGTCACCGTTCTAGATGCTTTAGTCACCTGCAGGTTTCAAACTAAGAAAAACTTAGGAAAGAGCCCTTACCAAAATTAACAAAAAGTTGTCATATATGTGGGGACCAAGCCTCACAAAGTTGTATAAAGAACAGCGCAGGTCGTATTGTCCCCACCGTTCAGACGAGGAGGTACAGGTCTCTGCCAGAATTCCACATCATATAAGATGCAAGTCTCGCTATGGGGTTTCTAGTGACACTTTGGAGCCACAAAATTCTCTGTCAGGGGAGGGGCCATCCACATTGCAGGATGTTAGCAGCACCTCTGGCCTCTACCTATCAAATACCAGTATCTCCTCTCCGGATGAGACAACCAAAAATGTCTCCAGACAGTGTCAAATGTCCCTGGGGGGGAGGGGGGTGGTCAAATCGCCCCAGTGGAGGAGGCCAGCTCTCTCTTTTGCAGCCCTGGCACTGCAAAGGGTACTTTGATGTGCATACCCCACCCCCGCAAAACAGCGCCTTGTCCCAGAGGGGTTGACGGACTGGCCAAAGATTGTGCTTTCTGTGACTGACATAATAGCATCTTCCATCTTTATTCTAGTTCCCTTGTTAGCTCTGCACGGCTTTATACTCCCTGGAACAGGTGTGTTTATGTGCACACACCTGCCTTACTCCACTCAGCTTCCTGCTACACCTCCTCCCAATCTGTTCTCCTTCCTTCAGTCTCAGTTAAGTCCTGCACAGAAAGCACTACTGGACATACCCGTGTGTGCCCAGCAGTGTTCCCACCTCGGAAGGCAGCCAGGGCTGACAGCAGAGCCTTCCATGCTCCTCGAGTCAGGCCAGGTGGGAGTTGCTAGCCGGAGTATCACAACCACACTCTGAACATCGACCAGGCCCCCTCAGCAGCTAATTAGCCCTGCCGTGCACCGTAGATACAGTTTATCATCTGGCTGTGCACCACAGCCAACCTCCCTGCCTAGAAGACTCAGCGGCTGTCACCGTGATCGGCTGTGCTGCTGTTTCAGTGGCAGGAGCTTCGATGCAGAACAGGCACCCCAGGCTCTGCGAGCTGAGCCAGCCCAAGGTTGAGAGAGTGTGCGAGGCAGCAGGTGCAGACGCGAGAGCAGCCTCAGGCTGAGTGATCACTGAGGCGCCCCAAAGGCCCGAAGAAGTTAGGTAGGCCTGGACCTCCCGCCCCTCCCGGCAAACCTCCGCGCTCCCGGCTAGGAACGGGGGAAAGCCACGCTTCCGGATGCCCTCTCTGGCAGCACATGCTGCCGCCTGGCATAATAAGTAGCCCATTCTGTCCCTGGGGTTCCTGAGCCTGAAGACCTGTGTCTGGTTAACACGTATCTGTTAAATGATTAAAAACCTGACAGTCACTTGATAGAATAAGCCGGGCTAATCAATGCGGGCAGTGTTGGAGGCTCCAGAATTGACAAGGACACTTTCAGTCTTGTTCCTGACGTCTGAGACATGTACCTAGAAGCCACACAGAATTCTGGTCTTTGCTATTTCATTTCTTAAAGACTGAGTTTATCCAAAGTCCTCCCCGATCGAATCTCTTCCTCTGGGAAAGCTCCTTTCAGCATTATGTCCTCAGCGGACAGTCTTCATCTCCCCATCGTTTGCAGGCCGGGTGGGCTCAGGTCTCCAGCCCTCTCTGGCTGCACAGGGATGACCCTGTCTGCACACTTCCTTTCAAAAGGCTGTCACAAAAGCAGGGGAAGTGAGGAAATTTGTCCAGAGTCACCCAACAAGTTGTGGGAAAGGCTAGATAGAATCTGGTTATCCAGACCCTCCTAGAGCATTGTGATGGGACAGCCAGCCGGAGACAAGTTTTCATCAGGAAAGTGGCTAGAAGTTAGGCATTGTCTGCAGCCTCTAGAAAGCAGCCCCAGGAACAGATGCCCACATTGTAGGAGACGAGCTAGGACGCGCCATGGAAGGCAGCAAGTGCGTGGGAAGCCTGGGAGAGGAAAAGAGGAAAGGGCAAGAACAGGCTGAATGCCCACAGCGGCCACAGTCCTCAGGGCACAAGCAAGGGGAAAAGCCATCCTGCGCTAAGAGCCAAGCACTGCGCCTCGTGATTCTCATCCCCACCTGCAGCTTGGACTGTCTGCCTCGGCTCCTCCTGGAAGGTCTTGGAAATGGGGCGATTGGACAAGGAAAGGCACTTTATCGCAGTGCTCTTCGTTTGTTCATTCGCTTGACGTTTACTGTGCACCAGGCCGGGGGAGGCGTGGTGAGCGAGGGAGGGCTTGGCAGGTGGAGTTAGGATGGTGTGGGGTCATGCCCCCTGCTACGATCTCAGCAGAGGCGAGGGGCGGTGAGAGGACAGTCTCAGAACGGGCAGGCTGTGGGGAGTAAGGCACGTAGCACAGAGGCTGACACATCGGGGGGCTCAGCAACTCGCAGTGCTTCTGGGGGTGAGTTACGTCGGGTGCTTGACCAGTCCGCTCTTGGAGCATTCTCTCCCGGCTTCTCTCCTTTGCTCCCTCTCTGGGTACTTGCCACTTTCCTGTCGCATAGTCGGCATACAGGGCTAAATGTCCGTCCACCCAGAGGAAGCTTCAAGGCCCAGGTCTTGAAAGAAGGTGGAGAAAACCAGCTGAGGTGCCATGTGTGCGCTGCTCCACCTGGCACGATGCAGCCTGCGTTGTCCTCCTGCACGCCCATCCCCACCTCGACTCCGTAGGCTTGTTGGTTCCGGGAGCGAAAGAGGACCACAGTTTTATCTGGTTGTGCAAGAGTCCCACAACTGTTCTTGACATATAGTTTTGGGAAAAATGAACAATTTTAGCTTGTTTGCAGAATCCTTTGTATACAAAAAAAAAAAAAAACAGGTTAAACTTAAAACAAAAAAAACGGCACATCCAGAAATCCTGCCAACCTTCGCCAAGCCTCTGGACTTCCCAAACCAGTCCCTGACCCTTCAGGCAGGTTCCAGCTGGACTGGGAAGAGATCCCGGCTGTTTTCTTAGGGAGGCGCCGGAGGCTGAAGCCACCATGGTGAAATGCTGACATCTTGTGGCCAGATGGTGGCACATTTCCCTTCTCTTCCTGGTCAGATCAGTTAAGAAGATGGCAGAAGCCAGGTTTTGGCAAACTTTTTCTGTAAAGGGCTCGATAGTAAATATTCTAGGCTTTGCACACATGAAGTGTCTGTCACAACTATCGCTGCTGTAGCACTAAACCACTACGGCATGTGAGTGGTTGTGACCGTGTTCCAGTGAAACCGTGGACCCTGAAATATGAATTTCAATACAATTTGCATATGTCACAAAACACGAGTTTAATTTTTCAACCACTTAAAAATGTAAACATTATCGTTGGCTCACGGGCTGTACAAAAACAGACAGTGGCTGCATTTGGCCTGTGAGGGCTCGTTTGCCAAACCTTGGCCCAGGACACCTTTCCTCCAGGTTCTCAACACTAACCTCCAACTGTCACACCTGGGATCCTTGCTTTGTCCTTGTGCTGTCAAGAAGAATCCCTTAGCCCTCCTCCCCGCAACCAGATGGCTGTCACTAAACCCTCTTCTTAACAGAAATTCTGGAGTTTGCGTTGGTTTTCACCCATTTCATAAGTTTACATAAGTATCCATCACGTGTCCAGCCCTGTGCTGAGGGCCACAAAAGAACCTGGGGTTTAAACCAACACATATGTAATATTTACTTTTATATATTTACTCATTTGTTCAAACAAACATTGAGCACTTACCATGCCCCAGGCACTGTAATAAGACAGCCCTGGTCTCTGCCCTCAAGACATACATAACCTGATCGGGAGGATGGACCCAGGGAGTCAGTGCTATGAAGAAGAAGCAGAGAGGGTGTGGACACCCAGAGGAGGCATTAAATTCAAGCAGGAGGTAGAGGTGAGGGAAGGCTTCCTGAGCTGACACCTGAAGAACGAATGGGGGAGGGGAGAATGAGGCAAGGCTTTCCAGGGAAAGGTCCAGAATCTTGAAAGAACTCTTTCGGGAGAATTATAAGCATCAAAGACATAATGAAGATTCAGACGTAGTATCTGCCCACGAGGCCTCCCACCCAGTCTGTTGGGCGAGACAGGCTATCACAAGCTGTTGCAAGGTCGTGGAGAGAGATTTAAAGTTTTCTCACTAGTCTGTAGGATTGGTCATCAGTGAGTCTCGAGAGGGTAAGTTCTGAAGGCTATACATCATCCCCATGGCCAGGCTGCGGAGGGATGGGAGGGGTTGTCTGACTCTACACGGTACTGAAGAGATCTAGGGGGGACAAGAGATGCCGGCCTGCCTTCTCTGCTCCAGAAGCCCCTTAGAAAAGGAGGGGCTCGAACTGAGCTTTGAAGAAAGTGTAGACACAGGCACGAGGGAAGGAAGAAGGGGCATCCTGGGTGACAGAAACTGCATGTGTGAACTCACTGAGGAAACAGTGGATGTGGCCCAGGCGAGGGGCCACCAGGAAGTCCTCCTGAGGGTCCCCTGGGAGGGCAACTGTCCTTCACTGTGTGGATCTCACAACAACGCCACCGGACAGGTGGTATTTTTCTCAGCTCCACCGATTGAAAACCGTGACCTTGGACAGTTACTTAACCTCTCTCTGCCATAGTTTCCTCATCTGTATCTACCTCATAAGGTTATGACGATTAAATAAGTGAATACATATACAATTCTTAGAACTGTGCCTGGCACCAGCTTCAGGGGCGTGCAACCTGCATGGTGCCATGGGACCCTGTTCTCAGAAGGCAAAGGGGCCCACATTCGGTTTAATGCTCTGCTGTTGCTGTCTTGAAATTCTTAAAAATTTTGGAAGAAGGAACCTCATGCTTTCCTTTCACGTGGACACAAATTATGTAGCTGGTTCTGCTTGGCATAGTATGTGTTTCAAAACTTTAGGTTTTATCATTATCTTAGAGTCTAGAATAAAAAAATCTGATTCAATATATTCATTTTAGAAATGAGGAAACTGAAGCTCAGACTGTTTACGTGACCTGAATGAGGTCATCCAGCAAGCAGACTGCAAAGGACGGCTGGAGATAGAGAGATGAAAATATGCAATTTAGAGGTGATGGCAGGATGATGACCCAGCTCCCCATCCTCACCCCCGTGACCCCAGAAGGCAACATAAGAAGAGAAGAATTAACATGCTCCCTTGAAGGAGCTTAGAGAAAGAGGTGGTATTAAAAAGTACATGAACAGTTGTAGAGGTAAGAGGGAAGCTGGCTATTTTGGGAAGCTAAGAGTAGATTCTCAGAGTAAAACGTAGAGGTGAAGCCATGGAAACAGGACTGAGATCTTGGCCACCACAGGGTCAGAGACGCACTCAAAGAAATGAATTTCAGTAGAGAGTTAGGGCTAGAAGCCAGGTTTAGAGAATGAGGGAGCATCATGGGTCATTATTTAAAAAGCTAAAACAAAAAAGGAAATAGAAGGAAAGGGGGAAGGAAAGAAAGAAGGGATTTATTTAGATGGGAGTGGGAGAGCTAAATCCCAATTAAGAAGTGGAGGAAGGACCATCAAAGGCAGTAATTTAGCCAGGAGGAGGTGCACCCTGGTCATGGAGTCCGTAGGGAAAGGAGCATGGGTTGAGCTCAAAGAGGCTACATTCATGGGGAGGCTGCCTGTCTCCCCAGAGGCATTGTGGAGTCTTTAGGACACACATCTCAGAGGGCAACACAGCAGCATGGAGAAGCATTTACTCTGGAGGCTGGCTGCCTGGGTTCAACTGCAAGGTTATTACCTGCAGTGACCTGGGACAAATTAGTCAGCCCTTCAGTGCCGCAGTTTCCCTATTTGGAAAATGGGGATAACCACATTTATCCTGAAGATTAACTGCCAGGATCCACGTAAAGCCCTCAGCACGGCATCTGACACAAAGCAAGTGTTCACGAAAGGGTTGCTATTATTTATAGCCCCCTCTCCTGGTTCTCTTGTGAACTCCTGTGGTTCTAGCATTGGCCAGCACACAGGAGGGATCAGCGTTTGCTGCTTCAGGAGGAGCTTTTCAGGAAGTGCGGTCATAAGAAATGAGAGGTGATTTAGAAGTGGCATGGCATCTGTCACAAGGGCTTTGTTGCACAATAAATACTACCAGACATGTAATAAATGCTCACGATCATGTCCTCTGTAATCGGCACCCTCTAGAAAGTTCCCCTCCCCCACTGCTCTTGGCCTTGACTGTGGCCACACCCACTATCCAAGTGAGCAGGATCAGTTGTCAGCTGTCCCTTGTCTTTTGGATTAAGTTCCTTTGCGGGGATCTTCCTATGGTTATAAGTTTGGAGAATTGAAGAATGCTTTACGAGTACTTCTGAATGTCTCATAGCAATGAGAGGTCAGTGCAAAGGGTGGAGGGAGTTCTCCTGTGCCACAGAAATCAGAGCTGGAGCAGCCCCAGCTGGCAATGTCACCTCGAGCTGTGGGTCATTGCAGAATTGTTCACAGAAATTCCTGTTTCACTGGATTTTATCCAGACCAACGCAATGTATTCAGGGATCACAGAACACTCTCTCAAGGGAAAAAAGGAAGGCCTGTTGCTTGGAATGGCTTAGAGTACTTTTGGTAGCCATCCAAGGCAACTATCAGTCATTAAACCTGCCTTCCCCTCAGCAAAAATCGAGCTTCATAGAATACCACATATAGAGCTCTAAGAATAGTATAGAGCTCAAGAACTTATTGCACTTGGTTTGCATAAAGTTATGTGGGGCTTGATGAGTCTTTTTACTCTCAAAGCTGGG